>NC_141148.1:21177828-21352828 GCF_053477565.2 Lygodium microphyllum | reverse complement strand
AAAGGGATATGGGATTAGAGTAGCAATGCAACCGAGTCCCCCTTTTGTAGAACATTCTTAGTCACTTGACCTATCGAAAAGTCTTGAACGATCTAAACTAAAAAATTAGTTTTTGGGGCCTGTTTAAGAGCTAGAAAAATGTTTCTCAGGCTGACTACGAGGACAGGTGCTGACACAGGACATGATTTTAGTAATTTGCAGTCTCTCTCTGTAGATGAAACTTAAGGGGTTCAGCTGAATTTAATGCATGGGTTTATTTGAATAATGTACGCAGATATTCTTACATTTCAATGAGCAATATAATTGACAGGTCCTGCATTTGTATGCATGTGCAAAAAGCGCTCAAGTGTTTGTCTGTATATGGCCTGCTAAGATTAAGACTTCTGCATCTTTTAGTAAATTACTGCGGCAGGTCTTTGCTATGATGCATATTTAGATGCCTTGCACCTTGGACTAGACAATGACATAATCTGCTTTCTTCTCACTTTCAGCAGTGCTGATTGCTAGAAGAGGATAAAGAGGGAACACCTCAAGAAAAGGTAGAGGTGAAAAGATTGTGTGCAAGTCCATGCTTTCTGGTTTCTTCCTCGAATATATTCTTCTTACAGGTTTTTATAGAATCTGGAAGGTGCACCATGGGTTCTTTGTTTATGCTATGGGTGATGTTTCTGCAAGCCACCTTTGTTACTGCAACAGATTTTCACACTTATGATATCTTGAATTCCTTGTAGGTAATCCACTCATTGTTGGTGTAAGTATGGGAAAAATTATACTAGCATGACTTGATTTTTAAAAACTTTCTAGCTTTGCAGATCAGATGTTAGAAAGCTGAAAGTGGGAGAATAACTTTTTGGCGAGCAGCTAGCTTTACAGGAGGGTCAATGTGTATATCTGTTAGAAGGGCTGGAACTACCAAAGTCATATGAAGTCAAGATCTCTTATCCAGCTTCGGTATGTGTCTACCTTTTTGTACTTTCAATCGTATAGAAAGAGTGAAGAAGAGCTTTCTTACCCTCCTTTCTATAAGTTTACGGTGCTAGAGAGCATGGTCCCACCCTAGCTATGCTACCAACAGCCATGTAAGGTTTTGACTTTTTCATAGGTTCAAGTTTAGCTTAACCTCCTATGACATTATTTGCCTCACCAAGGTAAGTGAATCCCAATAATGTCTATCAATGAAGCGTTCTCTGAAGTAGGTATTTGAATGAACGTGATAAACAAAAGGGGAACAAACTATGCTGAATCAGTCCCTTCTTTAACTAATCATTCACTTAACCCATAATCTCTTTGTGTTGGGCTTCTCTAACTCTACATCGTTGTCTATTTGATGGAGTTTTTGTTGAATGACATGATCCTTAGGCCTTATTATTGGAAGTTCCCATGGCAAAAGACTTTAAATACAACATTGATGACTCGCTCTTAAACTTTTATGAATCTTTCCTTTATGTAACAAAGATATGTTCCTACTAATGTATTTGTGAGAGTGCACAACAGAAAGGAAAGCGAATATGGAACGAATAGAGGAGGAGGGTGAATGAGACATAGGAGAAAGAAGGAACAAATTGACTAATGACTGAAAGATATAAGGCTAAAACAGTCAACCCCAACACACAGCATATAGTGTTAGTGTGCGCGCTAGATGGTAGCAATGGGATGAGAGAAGAATGAGGAGGGATGGTTGAATGATGGATGAATGAGTGAGGGGGCAGACTGTCTATAAATAGGCAAATTCGGGCCACAATTGTTATATAAGTGTCGAGACCCAAAATATGGGTGCCTAGTTCAATTTGCTCAATTGACCAAAATGGTCATGGTGCCCAAAATGAAATGCATTAATGTACCCTTAATCTAAAGTGTCTAAAACATATAAAATGACATACAAACACAATGTCAGAGCTCCTAATGTTCTCATCTGACTTAGATTGAGGCTGATAGGGAAGAGGTGATTGTACAAGGCACATGTTTGCTAACATCCCCTCTTAGATTGTAGATGTTGGAGAAGGCCAAACGAGATGAAATGGATTCAAGGGTGGTAGGATAGCCATTGTTGATGAAATCTGTTGATGAAGAATGCCAACCAAGGAGCAACCCTTCTTCTTAGGGTGTGGGGTCTTCCCATAGTGAGGACACTTGGGATATCATTTACGCTTCCCCTTAAAAATCTATATTAGAGTTTGAAGATAACACCGATTTCTTGGACTTCTTATTCCCTTTCTTTTGCTTAGCTTGTGCTTTATGTGAAGATGCTACTGTGAAGGCATGGCTATGTGTACTAGCTTCGCCAAAATCTCTCCCCTTGCGATGCGCATCCTGCTTAAGCACCATCGAGACTAGCTCTTTCTAAGTGAGAATATCCTTGATATGAGAGGTGAAGAGACTGATGTAGAACGCATCATATTTTGGTGACAGAACATGCGAGAGAAGTGTCACAGCTAGGTTCTTCAAGGACACGATCTTACCAAGGGATGTGTGCTCATCCTGGATCTTCTCCATCTTGTTGATTTGATCCTTCATTGTAGGGGAATATGCGACAAAGAGTTGTCGCAACCTCAACTTGAGGGATATGCGATGCCCAAATTTTTGGATCTAGTAGAGAGACGACGCTTTCTTCAAGACTTCCACAGTGGTGTGGATGCGTCTTACATGCACACAGAATTTGCACAACTCAAAAAAAGAAAAGAGTGGGCTTTCTGATCCCACAAAGTTGCTGAGTCCAAGGTTGTTCAAACACAAAGATTCACAATAGGTCGGGGAGGGCTGTCCTAAAATCCCTAAGGTCAAAGGTGTCGAGGATGCACTCAACTTTGCATGGACATAGAGGGTAGTTCATTCCATCTAGCCTCTTAGATGCGGGTAGAGAGGTTAGGATAGGCACTTGCACTGGGGGTGCCATAACTACTAAGTAGGGATTGGTACTAGGTTGCTTGAGAAGATTGAGAAGGTAGAGAATGATAAGATGGTGGTTGGGAAGGAACCAACCATTCCATGATGCTCACAATCACGGCTTGTGAATGCCTGTCTTCATGGTCTCAGTTTTTACTATGATAGTCTAAATGGTTCTAATCTACACAAACAATACCCCCGCACACCCCCCCCCCCCCCCCCCAAAGAAAAAAAAAACCCAAAGCCACACTTGCCTTAAATGTCCTTCAAGAAAACCGGCAAAAAACCACATGAAAGGATTGGTTGCTCTGGCTGTTTGGGGTCTATCAGTCTGTTGGTCAGCAAAATATGATATGCAACAGTGTAGACGGGGAGTAATGGAGCTGGGAGGGGTGATTTGATGCTAGGTAGGCAGATGTTAGAGATATGGTCATCCCTAGGATGGGCACAAGCATGTACATGGCAGTTTAGGGCAGTTTATGTTGTTGCATAAAGATCTGGAGTAGGTTGGGCAATAGTTCAGCAGTTGCCAATAGGTTGGGTAGGGTTTCGGGCAAGCCAATTAGGGCGGACGGTATTTGCCATGTGGCATGCAATTGTTCGCCGCATTTTTTGCATTATTTTATTCATTTGTGTGCAATCGGCCATATTTGGCAATAGTTGGCTTTCTTGTATTATTTTATGCCTATGTAGGCAGGTGTGCCCATTAGTTTTGTTGCAAGTGAGAGAGCTCTTCAGTTGGTGATACTTCAACACTTTGTTGTATATATTTGCCTTCAGCATTCAACATTCATTCTTTGTAGTCTTCAATGTTTTACTCTCTCTTCTTCATGTTCATTTCTTTCTTTTGGTCTAGTCAAATGCTTTAGTACTTGCTACCCTTCGACATGGTATTAGAGTAGTGTAGAACGGCTGATTGATCATGGGCATTTGAAGAGTAGATTTCAATGCGACACCAAGACTCGTTTTCAGCATTCGAGGGCACAAAGACTACCTAAGCTAAGAAGATTTGTGGAATGGAGGTAAGAGAATAACTAAATTGAAAGCATGTCTTGCAAAAAGACACCAAAAAATGCATTTTTTGACTATACATCTCAAAAGAAGAGGTTTTTTGGGGAGGGGGGAAAGGCGTTTTTGGAGGCGGGGGGGATTTTTAAAATTTGGGCTATCTTTTTGGACGCCCAATAGGACCTACTCGACATGGGGTGGTAGGTTATCTTGCCGCACCCCTCCTTCGTCATCGGCTCCTTCTCCACCACCACCACCTCCTTCTCTTTGTATTGTAGCTTCCCTAACACCATTGACAGGTTCCTCTACTTCTTTAGAGAGTATCCCTATCCCTTCTGCATTCCCTTAGCCTTTTGGTGGGGATGCATAGCCGCCGTTAGCTGGGGAGCTTCCTTCAGGTGAGGAGGATGTATCTTTCCTTAGCGAGGGGGAGCCCCTTTCCCAGATAGGTGATTTGCAAGTACCGAAGGCTCCATAGCCTCCCTCATAGCACGATGACCCTATCACCATTCCTCGGTGGTCTCGATGGCTCATGGAGGTGTTAGCCTGCTCTTTATCATTCTTAGTCTGTCATCTCCTGGTTGTGAGCTCCTGTCAAAGTCTGACAGGAGACAGAGGAGCTCTGTCAGTTCATTTTGTGGCTGTCCTGGTTAGCCCGCAGCCTGTGGGTGTCATACAGCCCAAACTGGGCTGTTTTTTGTGCAGTCTGCCCATTTTCTGGGCAGTCGGCCAGATCTCTGGCTGGTTGGCCAGATTTGGCAGGTCGGCCAGTTTTTTGGCCTGGGGGCTATATATAGCAGCCTCCCCAGTCATTCCAGCATTATGCTCTGCAGGTTCAGCACTGCCTCCGTCATCTCCGTCTCCGGCATTGGTGCTGCCACTGCTTCCAGTCTGTCTTGGTCCCCTCACTGACGCTCCGGGCTGCGTGCAGGGACTGCTCTGTCCATTTCAGTGTATTCAGCATTCATCTCAGTCAGTGCAGACTTTCTTCCTTCATTCTTTGCTTTCTCTTTCCTCTCCTCTGTGTTCGTGTTCTTCTTCCGTTGCGCACTCTCACATGGTATCATCGCCTGATTGAGAGCATGGAGGACATACCCTCAGGAGTGAGATACCCTACCGCTGCTGCAAACTGATCAACAACTGCCAAGCAACTTCTACAGGAGGCCTTTCAGCCTGGGTTTTGCTGCCCACGCTGTCTGCAGAGGCTGCCACGTCATCCAGCAACGCAGAAATCCTGCGTTTTCCATCAGGCTGTCCCTCCTGCTGCTGGGTGACCTCCCTACAGGCTGCGTTTTGCTGTCCTGCTGGTCGCTTTCACTCCAGGCGGCACATTCCTACTGGCGACTTCTTTCTTGGTGCTGGTGGTCTCTTTCCTGGTGATCGACATCAGTTATCTTTGCGTTTTGCAGATCCAAGTGTTTGTAGGCACTCTCTGCCTGCGTCTTGGTGGTTGGTGACCACATTGCTGGTCCTATTTCGACAGCGGCACAACTTTTTTTTGGTATTTTGCAGATTGGAAGATGTCTTACCAGTTTTCAGGCTTTGACGACTCAGAGGATGAACTTCTTTTTCATCATTCCTCTGAGCGGAGGCGGGATTATCGTGAAGTTCGACATCGGGAAGAACCTCCTCGCACTCGTCCTTCTTCAGTCCATGCATCTAAGAGGGTTCCATCTACCGCGAAGGTTTCTTTAGTGAAGACTGCTTCAGATGTGCGGATGCCTTCCTTGATTCCCTCTATTCAGGTGCCGATTCTCCCTTCCTTTCCGAAGGAAGATAAGTTGGATGGTTCCAACTACTCCCTATGGTCATGCAAGGTGGCGTGCATCCTCGATACCTTTGACCTTTGGGAGCTTGTTTCTTCGCCCATCGACCGTCCCCCCGTGGATTCGTCCGATGGCACCTCTATGGACCGTGCAGCCTTATGGGATAGGCTCAACTCTCGAGCCCGTTTCTTTCTTTTTATGAGTCTCCATGATTCTGTTCTTGTACATGTTCACAGGTTACAGACCGCGGCGGAAGTGTGGACGAAGCTTGCGTCTTTGTATCAGCACAAGACATTTGCCCACAAGATTTCCCTGGAGAAGAAGTTGCGGATGCTCAGTCTTGATGGTTCTCCTTCCATGAAGGAGCACATCACGAAGATGGAGGATATGCGAGGCGAGCTAGCCTCTCTTGGTCGTCTGATATCGTCTGAGGATATGGCGATGATTCTGTTGACTCAGCTGCCATCACCCCGTTATGATGTCTTCTACACCAGCCTCATCACTTTGAGGACCCGTGAGACACTCCTATGGGAGGAGCTTTCCCCGCTTGTCTTGGAGCATGACGAGCGACTCAAAGAGGTGGGAGCCAGCGGCTCCACCAAGGCATTTACGGCCGGCACAGGTGGCGGCAAGAAGAAGAAACAAAAGAAGGAGAATGCCAAGGACAAGAAGGAGGAGGACAAGAAGGATGCGAAGGAGAAGAAGCCCAAGTGTCCCCATTGTGGAAAGGGCACTCATCCCGAGGAGAAGTGTTGGCAGAAGTATCCCCATTTGAAGCCTAAGGAGAAGGACTCGAAGGCGGCCCCAGCCACAACAGAATCTGCGTTTGTGCATGTCTTTGTTGAGGAGGACACTGCCCTAGCTTCTACCACACAGGAGAAGCCTTGGCTCGTTGACAGTGGAGCATCTTCACATATGACCTTCCGTCAGGATTGGCTTCAGGATCTTCGTTCCAGAGGGGGTACAGTCACCATTGGTGACAATTCTACAGTTCCTGTTCGAGGCGTGGGGACTCTGCCTATGTTTTCTGACAGGCGGTCTTCCTCCGCCAAAGTTCTCTATGTCCCTGATTTGGGTTTTAACCTATTATCTGTGCATGGCCTTACTCAGTTAGGTACCCGAGTCATTTTTACTCAGGATGCAGTCACAGTGGAGGATGCTTCTACAGGTGATGCTCTTTGGACAGGTACACAGGAGGGTGGGCTTTATACGCTCACAGCCTTGGCTGCGCGGACTTCCCATGAGCTTGGGCTGCTTTGGCATGCTCGGTATGGTCATTTGAACCTCGATTCTCTTCGCCGGGCTTCTAGGAGGAAGATGGTAGAGGGACTTCCTGATTTCCCTCCTCTATACACTTTGTGCCCTAGCTGCTTGAGGGGCAAGCAGCACCGGCAGCCTCACCCGCAGGTTGCTTCTAGGAGGGCTACTTCTCCGCTTGAGTTGGTTCACACCGATCTTTGCGGACCTATGGGCACGGCCTCCCTTGGGAAGGCCAAGTATTTGATGCTGATTGTGGACGACTTTAGTCGTTATGTGTGGCCTTATTTCTTGGAGTACAAGAGCGAGGCGTACTCCCGTTTCTGTGAGTGGCAAGTGTTTGTGGAGACCCAAACAACTTCCAAGGTTCGTGGCGTTCGAGCTGATCACGGTGGCGAGTTCACTTCTCACCTTTTCTCTCAGTTTTGCAAGGACCATGGTATTCGGGTGGAGTATTCCCATCTGAACACACCATCAGAGAATGGTGTGGTGGAGCGTGCGAATCGGACCATGCTTGAGATGGCCCGATCTATGCTGGAGCATCGGAGTCTTCCTCATTTCCTTTGGGGCGAGGCGGTGGCTACAGCGGTGCATATTCGCAACCGCTCTCCGACTTCGGCGTTACAGGACATGACTCCGTATGAGGCTTTCTTTGGGAAGAAGCCTTCCGTGTCCCATTTTCGCATCTTTGGGTGCGATGCTTTTGTCCATGTGGACAAGAAGAAGAGGAAGATGAAGTTCGACTCTAAGTCGAGAAAGCTTATCTTCGTTGGTTATAGTACGACCACGAAGGGATATCGGCTCTACGACCCGACGACGCGGCAGGTTGAGGTGAGCAGGGATGTGATCTTTGATGAGGCTTCGGCCTCTGAGGATCCGATTGATGGTTCCATTACAGATGTTTCTTCATCATCGACCGGACCCCCCCCACCTTCTCTCCCTTCCCTTCCTTCCAAGATGCCCCTTAGCACCCCCCCTATTCCTCCTCCTTCGGCTTCCCTTTCCCCTTTGGTGGATGTGCCTCCGTCTACTACGAGCTCTTCTACCGCCACACTCGGGATCTTCACGGGATATACAGCCTTCTTCAGATGCGGAGGATCTACCTTCACTCGGTGAGGGGGAGTCCCTCTCCGATTTGGGTGCTTTGCAGGTTCTGGAGACCCCTCGGTCTCCCTCACCGCAGCAGGAGTCTCTCAGGATTCCTTTATGGTATCGCCGGCTCATGCAGGATTCAGGTGTTACTCACTTTCCTGGTTCTTCTACAAGTCCACGTCGATCAGCCCGTTTACAGGCCCAGCGGGACAGTTCACTATGTGTGAACTATGCTCTTATGTCAGATTCTTCAGGATTCCGAGCCTTCCACTGTGAAGGAGGCTCTTGCACAGGATATTTGGAGACAGGCTATGCAGGCTGAGCTCGATTCCATCGAGCGAAACCATACGTGGGAGCTTGTACCGCGTCCCGCGAAACGGAAGGTGATTGGTGTGAAATGGGTCTTTAAGACCAAGTATCTTGCAGATGGCTCCTTGGACAAGTATAAGGCTAGGCTTGTTGCCAAGGGTTTTGCACAGCGTGCAGGGTTGGACTACTTTGAGACTTTTGCTCCTACAGCCAGGATGTCCACCATCCGAGTTCTTTTGGCTCTTGCTGCTCACCACTGTTGGCCTGTCTATCAGATGGACGTCAAGTCTGCTTTTCTGAATGGCGTTCTTGAGGAGGAGATTTATGTTTCACAGCCTCCTGGTTTTCTTGTGCAGGGGAAGGAGGATCATGTCTATAGGCTGCGGAAGGCTCTTTATGGCCTAAAGCAGGCTCCTCGTGCTTGGTACCAGCGGATTGACCGCTTCTTTCTACAGAGTGGCTTTGCGCGCTCCGCTTATGATCCCAACCTCTACTTACGGGTTGTGGGTTCTCTTTCGGTGTTCTTATCTTGTATGTGGATGATCTTATCATTACAGGGAGCGACACTCAGCAGGTGGAGCATACATGGTCCATTCTTCAGCAAGAGTTTGACATGATGGATCTAGGGATCCTTCACTTCTTTCTAGGCCTGGAGATCTATCAGATGGCACAGGGCATTTTTATCTCGCAGCACAGGTACATCTCCGAGCTTCTTTCGGAGTTTGATATGGCTGAGTGTCGGCCTATCTCATGCCCCATGGACCCCGAGTCCAAGCTTTTGACAGCTGGAGTTCCTCTTACCGATCCCACCCGTTATAGGTGCCTTGTCGGCTCTCTTATCTGGCTGCTTCACACTCGGTCGGATATCTCTTTTGTGGTGGCTTTATTGTCTTCTTTTATGCAGACTCCTACCCAGGATCACTGGCAGGCGGCCTTGCGGGTTCTTCGCTATTTACAGGGGACTCGATCCTTCGGGATCATGTATGGCGATGGGATTACCCTTTCTGGATGGAGTGATTCTGATTGGGCAGGTGATGTGGATTCGAGACGATTCACTACAGGTTATGCTTTCACCCTTGGATCTGGTGCTGTCTCTTGGAGCAGCAAGAAGCAGCCTACTGTGGCACTTTCTTCTACAGAGGCTGAGTATCGGGCCCTATGTTCGACTGCTATGGAGGCAGTTTGGCTCCGTCGCTTACTCGCGGAGATTGGCTTTTCCCAGACCGGACCTACCGAGCTGCGCGTGGATAACCAGAGTGCTCTTGCTCTGGCCAAGAACCCGGTGTTTCATGCTCGCACGAAGCACATTGAGGTTCAGTATCACTATGTTCGAGAGCGGATCGTGGATTCGGAGCTGGTGGTGGTCTATTGTCCTACGGCGGACAATGCAGCTGATCTCTTTACGAAGCCTTTGCCTCAGGCTTCTTTGCTTCATCACATGCGGTTCTTGGGTCTTCAGACTCTCCCAGGAGTTGAGAGGGGGTGTTAGCCTGCTCTTTATCATTCTCAGTCTGTCATCTCCTGGTTGTGAGCTCCCGTCAGAGTCTGACAGGAGACAGAGGAGCTCTGTCAGTTCATTTTGTGGCTGTCCTGGTTAGCCAGCAGCCTGTGGGTGTCATACAGCCCAAACTGGGCTGTTTTTTGTGCAGTCTGCCCATTTTCTGGGCAGTCGGCCAGATCTGGCCAAAGTCGGCCAGATCTGGCTGGTCGGCCAAATCTGGCCAGATTTGGCAGGTCGGCCAGTTTTCTGGCCTGGGGGCTATATATAGCAGCCCCCCCAGTCATTCCAGCATTATGCTCTGCAGGTTCAGCACTGCCTCCGTCATCTTCGTCTCCGGCATTGGTGCTGCCACTGCTTCCAGTCTGTCCTGGTTCCCTCACTGACACTCCGGGCTGTGTGCAGGGACTGCTCTGTCCATTTCAGTGTATTCAGCATTCATCTCAGTCAGTGCAGACTTTCTTCCTTCATTCTTTGCTTTCTCTCTCCTCTCCTCTGTGTTCGTGTTCTTCTTCTGTTGCGCACTCTCACAGGAGGATGCAGGTGTTACCCATTTTTTTACTACTACTATAAGTCTACGCAAATCAACTTGTTTACAGGCCCAATGGGATAGTTCACTTTGTGTGAAACTATGCAGGATGAGCTTGATTCTATCGAGGGAAATCAGACTTGGGATTTGGTTCTGTATCCTCGACAACGGAGGGTGATTGGTATGAAGTGGGTTTACAAGACCAAGTATCTTACAGATGGTTTCTTGGACAAGCATAAAGCTAGGCTTGTTGCCAAGGGTTGTGCACAAAGAGTAGGATTGCATTATTTTGAGACCTTTGCACTTATGGCTCGTATGTCTACCATTTGAGCTATTTTGGCTCTATTCGCTACAGGTGCCTTGTTGGCTCCCTTATCTGGCTCATCCACACTCAGTCGGATGTTTCTTTTGTGGTGGCTTTGTTGTCTTCTTTTATGAAGTCTCCTACGCAGGATCACTAGAGGGCAGCCTTGCATGTTCTTCAATATTTACAGGGGACCCAATTCTACGGGATCATGTATGGTGATTGAATTACTCTTTCTGGATGGAATGACTCTGACTGGGCAGGTGATGTTGAGAAACCAATTCTTCAGTTCATATACTTCATTTAGGGTTTCTCATTGACAGCTCCAAAAAGAGCTAGTGTTCACATTTTGGCCACTTTTTCAGTGGGTGCCCACACAATGGTGCACCACCCTAGATAGCTTATCCCTATAAATAGGTAGTTCATTCATTCTTCACCACCCCACTACTCTTCAGTCATTCTTCACCATCTTTTTCGGTCACCACCACTACTTCCCTTCTCTCACCAGTCCCTTCCACTGCCCTTACACCCCTTTAAGAGGACATTGCGGTTTGTGGCTCTAATTGCCTTCACCCTTTCTCTTTTGCTTCAGATGCCTTGTTCCAGTATTAGGCCTTGTGTTTGGAGCATCTTCCACTTGGTGTTACTATCATTTGCTTGGCATCAATATCCTTCTTCTTCAGGCTCCACCTTCACCTGCGATTTTTAGTCTGAAGGTCTTCTCCTTGCTTAGTGTCATCATCTCCAGCTTGACGTCAGCATCCTAGCCTTTGGTGACAGTCTACATCACTGAGCGTCGGTGTTTTCATCATTCATCTATCACAAGGGCTGCTAGGACTTGCATTTTTGCAGCCTGGCTCCTTCTCCATCACGTGGTGCCACTTGTTTGTCATAGAGGTTGTTGGGACCTGCGTTTTTGTAGCTTGGTTCATCCTCCATCACCTGGCGTTATCATTATCCACTTGATGCCAACATTTGGACTGCTTTCCTTGCGTTTGATAGCTTCGACACTTTGGGATTTGCGTTTTTCTATCTAAGTCATTCCCTGGCATCAGAGGACTGTGGTTTGCTCCCTCAATAGTTGTCCTTCACCTTCCAGTGATTACTTTGGTAGCCCATTGTGCGACGGATTGCGTTTCGCTCCCTTCACTATGCAGATTTCCCATAGGTGTTGTTGCTTGATTCAAACAGGATTGTGCAGTTATCTTTTGAGCTTTAGCTCCGTTGTATCAGCTTTTCTTCTCATAGCATGATTTAGTGCATCATCACTGTGTTCTTCTTGTGTTTCTAAGTTTCTCTTTTTTCTTAGTGTTTGCCGTGCACACTCTGTGTTACTTCTCGCAAACCCTATTGCCTCTTTGCACTGTTGCTTATTTTGACATGGTATCAGAAGAGCGCAGGAGCTCAGAGAGCTAAAGACCCTATTCGTTAGAGAAGGCATAGACAAGTTGCGGGTTCGGCATCATCTATTGATTTCCCCCCTTATTTCTATTGCATCATATGGAGATAGAGATACCCTTCTCTTCCTCTCCTACCTATCCTTCCCTTTATAGGTTGACACTCTGGTGCTATGACTTCTCCACAAGGAGATGGACAAACCACTAGGTGCTCCTTTTCTGGCATCATCAGAACCCCCATTGATGCTTGTTGACATGGATCTTTGCCCCTTATCCCATTGGAGTATATGCATCTAGCTCTAGGCACTCAATGTGCCACCTCTCCCTTTTGGGCCACATAGTTTATTTTGCATCGGCTTTCAAATTTTAATGCTCAAGGCAGTAAGACGGTTTGATACGCACTAAGCCCTTTTGAGCCACATGAGGATCGACTGGTGCCATGGCCTCCTTGCGACCACTACAATGTGCTATGGAGGTTGCTTCTACTTCTTCTAGGGTTTGAGGAATGCCACCTCGACAACTTGCGGTTCTACAGTCCGCTCCCTTGAGAGAGAGTGATTGATAGTGATTGTTCGACACCCTCTATTACTTTGGCTCCGCAGTATGCTCCATTAGCTTGAGCCTCACCTTTCCCCATCCTTAGACTACTCAGGTTCGAGAGGCCACCTTTGGGCATTAGATACCCCAGATACCTTCTTTGGCCTGACTGGTGGCACTTTCTTTGTCATTAGATAATTCAGAGTCTATGGTCCACGAGTTTTCCTTGACAAACACAAGGCACGATTGGTTGCCAAGGGTTTTGCGCAAAGGGTAGGTGTTAACTTTCATGATACTTTTGCACCCATAGCTCGTGTGACCACCATTTGAACACTACTTGTTCTTGCTAGCCATAGGAGATGATTGGTTTATCAGTTTAATGTCAAGTCCACGAACTTGAAGGATGATGTAAAGGAGAATATCTATGTAGAGCAGCCTTTTGACTTTTTTTCCTTAGATGGTAAGGTATACAGGTTAAAGAAGGCTCTCTATGACCTTAAATAGGCTCCTTGTGCTTGGAATGAGAAGAGCAACTCGTTCCTTTGAGAAAGGTTAGGGTATATTGGAGATCTACATTCGATCCAAATTTGTACATCCATACGACAATGGGAGGGCACGCGGTATATGTGCTCTATGTGGATAATCTCATCTTGACAAGTGACCATACCCAAATGGTCAAGTAGACTAAGATAACACTCCACAAGAAGTTTGGGATGACGGATATGGGGTTTCTTCATTTCTTTCTAGGTCATGGGATATGGCATATTGAGAGGGGGATCTCTCTCCTAGGAGTGGTATGTGGAGGAGCTCAACAACTTTTGAGATGTAGGAGTGTCAGACCATTTCTACTCACATGGATTTGAATTTGAATGCTATGGCTCATGCAAATTCACCATTGGTGGATGCTTCGTGCTATCAACCATTGGTTGAGTTGTTGATTTGGCTTCTGAATATTTGGATCGATTTCTGCTTTCCAATCGATTTGCTTGAAGGCGCCCCCCCAACCTTGGCCTATTATATCGAGTAGGTGTAGATGGTTCGGCTTTGGTGTTATGAGGCTGGGTGGATTCAAATCGAGCTAGAGATGTTGATCAGAGGAGATCAACTATAGGCTATTATTTTCTTCAAGGTACACGTTAATTTCTTGGAGCAGCACAAGAAGCCGCCTGTAGTTGCCCTTTCATCAACAGAGGCTAGGTAATTGAGCAGGTTGTACTACCACTTGTGAGACCATTTGGCTTCAGAGGTTACTAGAGGAGCTTTGCTGCTCACAGACAGGAGCTACTGCACTTCTATGTGATAATGAGAGTTACATAGCATTGGGATGGAATCCCATTTTCCATGCTATCAATATTAGTGAGAAGCTCTTGGATGGGACCACTCATGTGGAGTATTGCAAGAGAGGATAATGTGGTAGATTTGTTCACCAAAGCACTTCCTCAAGCCATTCTTCGTCAGCATTCCATATACTTAGCCTTATGCTGTGTCTAGGATCTAAGAGGGGGTGTTTATGGTCATCCCCAAGATGGGCAGAATCATATACAGGGCAGTTTATGCTGTTGCATTATGTTCTGGATGGGCATCAATTTAGCAGTTGTCAATAGGCTGGGCAGAGTTTCGGGCAGGCCAAACAGGGCAGACAGTACTTGCCATGTGGCATGCAGCTGCATGTCATGTCTGCCCTGAATAAACACAGTCTGCAGCACAAGATTTGATGATAGTAGCACCAAAGAAGTGCCGTCCAGCAGGATTTGAGCGGTGCCTAGCTGCTACAGCAGCCGCCTGTGGTAAATGCAGCATGATAAGCACTGCCTGCACAAAAACAAAAGTTAAAGATGCACTATCCGTGCAAAACAGAAGGTCAGTTGGCAGCAACTAATGCCGTCCAGCCCATTGTATGTGCCACCCAGCAGAGACGGAGGCTCCCAAGCATAAAACTCATGGTATAGAGGTATGCCCAGTACCAAACACAGCTTTTAAGTGCAGAATTCAGGCCACTCTGCACAGAAGAGAGAAAATGCAGGGGCTGCAACATCTGGAGATGACACCCAACTAGAAGGATTTTTGGACAATTACTTCTTTTTGAAGACTCCAGCTCCGACCAAGGTGAGTGATACCATGTGTGAGTGCGCAATGGGAAGGAAAGCAAACACATGACATGATTGTCTACTCAAAGAATGAGACAAAGCATATAAAGCATTTGGACATTATGTCACAAGACTATGACAACTATTACCTTTTTGTTGATTTCTTTATTACATACTTTATTTGGTTTTTCTTTTTGGAAGGATCCCTTTTGAAATCTAAACGCTTGAGTTGCATGGCCAGTATTTGAAACGGACAGGAATGTCTAGTGAGTCAAGACTGGACAGTTAAGGTCCAGTACAAGTCTGGAAGAGACTGATGGCACTGTAGATTGACAAGTCTGGAAGAGACTTGTGAAAGTGTATATGGACAAGTGTGTTGAAGAACTAGCCTGGAAGAGATTAGTTCAAAGTGAAGATGGATAAATCTTCAAGAGATTAGTCCATGTCGGGTCATCAGTGGAAATTCACTTTCAGTTGAGCTACATTGCAAATCTGGATGTAGCCATAGTCTGCAAAGATGGTCAGAAGACTAGTGGGATGCAATGGAAGCAACTCCTAAAATTTAGGGAGTTACTATTTTTGGACCTCAGAATCTGTTCGCGTCATTATCTTCGTTTTTGCACGAGGATCAATCTTTTGGTCTGTGCCGAGGTCAAATTCTGCACCGAGGATGGAGAATTTTAGACCGGAAGGCTGGAATAGAAAATATCTTCCAGTGCTGCCACTTGGCCTTTTCACCACTCGACCTTCGGCCCATGAATCAAGTAGTGCCCTCTCGGGTTAATACGCGGTGCGATCATGGAGATGATCCACCCGTACAACATATCATTCCTTAATTAAATCCTTTAAGAATCAAGCACAAACAAGGCATTCAGCCTGATATCATTTTTTAAGAAAACATTCCTTTATTCCCATGGCGACTTGTCATCACAGACCCTTGCCATGCATTTACCATAAATCACAAGCACTTGGAATAATCATCCAAACAACAACTAACAACCATTTGAATATAAAAGCATTTAGAATGTTGTTCGATCAATCAACAAAACCAATTGCATTCTTTCCTACCAATGCAAGAATAGATGATATAACATTTCCATCGTATATTTGCTCTTCCCCTTGGGATCTAAGAGCAATACTATGCAAACATGATCTTAACACTTCCTTCCTTTGGCTAGGGCATATGTTAAGGGTTCAAACACTATTCATGATGTAAGTTCTATGGGTCACTTACCTTGATTGATAACCCAACCCTGGATTTGGATTGGCAAAAGTCATCGTTATCGAACGGAACTCAAGACATCTTAGTTTTAACCCTTATGATTAATTTCTTGTACTAGCTCTTAGTCAAGTCATGAGGCAACTAGAAAATTATCCTCATATATCAAACATATTATAGGCATAACGTGTAAATACTTGATAAGATAAGTGCGAGATGATCTCAAGTAATTAGACTCCAATAGGCCTTGCATTGAGCTAGAATCTAGTTTTTCTTAATATTTGGGCTCTTAGGCTAAGTACTTTTGAAGTATCTAAACTTTAAACTAGTACTTTCTATTCATGAATCTCAATGTCATCTTCTTTTAGTAATTATGCTATTTGTAACCCTTGACTATACTATAATCTAGCACTTGTATGCACAATCTTGTAATGTCGTTCTTTTGACGGCTATGCCATTCATAACCCTTGACTTATTCTTCCTTGTAATTGCTCTACTAGCAAATAAGTCACATGTAAATAGGTGCAATTATCTTCCCTTGATATATGCACTTTACAAACTCCCTCTTTCGAGTAGGTGAGATGAAATTTATCCTTTCCCATAACCTATACTCGTGCATCGTAGTATGGAGCCTAATGTATCTCATAAGAGAATCAAAGCAAGCATCTATCAATTTGAAAATGCATTACTTACAACCGGAACCGCAGTTGGATTGACAGTGATGCCTTTGCCCGAAGCCTTATTGCTGGTTGCAGGATTGTCATCCGCACGCGACATTCTTCGCTTGGAGGCCATCGACCGCAAGTAGACTCAAGAGATTAAGAAGGTGGAATAGATTCAAGATGGGAAAGTGTAAGAGAAGATGGTTAAGTCGAGGATCGAGATAGAGGGAATTGAGCTAATTCTCTTCCTTGCAGCCTCTCAGGGTGACTCTTCTCTCTCTCTCTCTCTCTCAAGCTCTCTTTCAAGCTCTTCCTCACAATCTCTTGGAGGGGTATCATTCTCTCTACCTCTCTCTCGCAGCCTCTCGGGGTCTCCTTATGCTTCTATATGCCTCTCCCATGCCTCATATTTATAGTGAATTAGAGAAGAGGGCTTGTGGTTGAGAAGTGGAGTTCTTTGTGGAGGGGGGATCTTGGAAAGATCAATGATCTGATGCTCAGATCATAAATCTGATGGTTCCATTGGCTCCGAAAGGGGGGTAAAACTCCAAGACACATGCTTAGAAAGCTCTTAGTTCACTCCTTCTTCTTTTCTATGTTCAAAGTATTGTCCACTGCCTGTGTACTGCGATCGCGGCGCACGCGATTTCGCAAATCCTCTCTTTATTTTTTTCTTTTTATAAAATCTCCAAACTAACTAAAATATCACTTGTCTTTTCTTTTAAATGACATCCAGTTCTAAAAATCTCCATATCTTTTTTTAGGATAATATCTAAAATATACTAGTTTTGCCCAAAATCTAATATTTTTGAACCATCCAAACTATACACATTAACCTAGTAATTAATATAACTCATAAGTCTCATTCACGTTGTAATTTACATGAAGGGTGACTATGGTCCTTTTCAATCCGAGAAAAATATCGGATTTATAACTCTCGATTTTTCTAAATAAAAATATTTTAAATTAAATAAAAATAATTAATAATTAATATTAGTTAGTTTTTACCTTAGTTAATCTTTAGTTAGTAATCTTACTAACTTATTTTTTGACTAACTAACTTTCAAACTAACCAACTAACTTTTATTGTGTGGAGATATTACAGTTTGCCATTCTTTTAAAATCCTCCCGATATATTTGTAGATGAATCCCTTTATATGGATAGGTTCCAAAATCATCACGCCTTTGAAAAGGAAACATCTTCATTGATTATTTCTTTCTAGATATAATTGGTGGATTGAGCTTTAATGAAATCTCTCTTTTTCATTCTCCCTTATTGGGGTGTCATTTAGATTTTTCTATGTTATGTATCTGTGTGGGTGTGTTTGATTTGTGTTTATCTAGAGCTATGGTTTGAGAAAGCAGAAAAGCTTTGAAGAGATTGATTTATGGATTTGGCTAAAGTTTTGAAGACTTGCAAAGGAACAAAAGAACCTCTTATATCCTTTACTAATTTGTTTGGTTCTATTTTGAAAACTCAAAATTGGTTTATGCTTTAAGATGTTTTCCTTTCGTCGATTTGTTTAATAGATCCATGTTATTTTGAAGATAAATGGGATCAAGTTTTGTTTATGGATACTAATTGATCAATGTATGAGAATGCTGTGTTGAGCTAGTTTTTGGGCTTACTATTCCTTGTTTCAAGGTCACAAGGATACTGCATAATTAAGTGTATAGATATATTGAGGGTTGAATTGACTTGTTTTTTGGGATGATTTTTGTTATTTTTGTGAGTTGAATGGTTGATTTTGATGGTTTATGGATTGGATTTGGATGAGGTGGAAGTGTTTTGGAATATATTGGAGTGGGTTGAGTGTGTTTGAGAAGCTCGTGATGGCTTTTGGTTGAGATATGATGTTTTGATAGCTTCTCTAATGTTTCTGCTTGGTTTTGATATAGGGTTTATTTTACCTTTGTTTTGATCTGATTTCTTTCTACTTGAAAGGTTGGGATTGTAAATAAGTCTTTTGAGGAATTATTGACAGTGTGTTGGATTGTTTGAAGAAGTGTTTTTTATTTGAGCTATATGGTTTTTATGCCTTTTGTTGATTCTCTATATTATTCTAAAGAGCTTTTGTCTCTATTCTATAAACCTCTATTTGCTTCTGCGTCTATTCTGATGGATGGATGTTTAGCTTGGGGAATGTTCTACAATCTTGGAAGAGGAAGAATACAAGCTCAAAATATCTCGAAGAAGCTACAAAAATAGCTAAAGAAGACTCGAAGTGAAGACTACAGTGACAGTGACAGTAGTGAGCTCTCAAGGGACACTATAGTGGCTCTAGTGACTCTTCATATCAAACGACAACATACCTCTTGGGAGGGGTATCCATGACCAAGAAAGGATTATTGAGAATGATTCATTGTAATTCCAATGTACCATTGAGAGAGGGTATATGTGAGAGAGATAGAGTATGAGAAATAGCCAATTTTTATGAGAAACATTATATCTACATGAGAGAGACTACAAAGACTATGAAGATGATGAAATGTGAATACTATGCTATGAATTCCATTTAAACTTGATCTTATTTTTGCATCATTGTGGTTCTTTGATGGCTTCTATGAAGAATATGTTAAAGTTTTATTGTGATAAATGTATGGGAGAATTGATATATGATATTGTGTGAAGATTGGTGTTTATTTTCTTCTTATGGTTGATTAAAACATGAAGAATATGCTTGTTGGTGTTTATTTTCTTCTTATGGTTGATTAAAATATGAAGAACGTGCTTGTTGGTGTAACAATTCTTCATATGGTGTTTGTTTTCTTCTTATGGTTGATTAAAATATGAAGAACGTGCTTGTTGGTGTAACAATATAGATTTTCTTGTAATAGTTTCCCATTTTTCTTAGTGTTCCTCTTGGGGCTTCATCTTTCCTATCCTTAGTACTCTCATGTGAGTCTCAAACATCTCTGTAAAAGCATATGTCACATGTAACAATTTACATCCATCATATTCATCTAGAAAATTGTCCAACAAGTCCACCCTGCAAAAAACTACTCATATCTTCCGCTTGTGATCTACAACTTTGCTAAGGCCCAAGACCAAATTCTGAAGGTTTCAACCCCTAAAATGTTTTGCATAGCCTACAACTATTCATTACACTATGTAGTCCTGGTGGCTAGACCATCGACCTTTTCGACTCTATATTTCCTACGTATGAATTCAAATGTCAACCAAACTTTGTAGGACCCTTACCAAGGTATCAAAGTCAACTTAGATGCATTAATCATCATTAATACTCTCCAAATTAAAACAATTTTAGACATTTAGACATCTTTAGTTCAATTGCCCTACCTATCCACCATTACAATCTCCTACAACCATATCATCTTGGGTCAAACAACCACAACAAACTCAACCAATCCGATCATGCATGCAACTTAGACATTATCTCTAGATCAAATGGTAGTCCATAAATCATGTCATGCATTGCTAATACCCTTCAACTATACTATTGTATATATACTTTCCCTCGGAAGAAAAGTGGTAGCATCATCGCAATGTCTTCTTTATGCTTCTCTCAATCATTTGCATCCACATGAACATTGGATAAGACATGAGTATCCTGTAATCCTTCTGCTAGCATTTCATTTGCGTCATCAAACTCTATAGCATCCGTATCCACAAACTCTGTGTCTAACATTTCTCAGTCTAGTTCATGACTAACACTTCTAGGGATTTTAGGCATTTTATTGTGCCTATTATGATGTTTATTTGGGCATTTTATGCTGGCCGATCATCATTGAATGCTAGCCGACCTACTATACTTTTGTCCTTCATATTCAAGATCCACCTTCTCAATCAATCATTATCACCTAAAGGTTCTATTGGAGAGAGGGAGCCTGTGCCATTGCCTATGCAACCACTAACTCATTATTGTATATGATTATCTCGTATTTGTTATATGGATTCCATTTCCCAAATATTCTTCTAAGTTCTCTTCTTTGTAGTGTTTTTTTCTCTTTTGTCCTTGTGTTTGTCCTTTTGTCCTTAGATTCCACTAACATCTGTTTATGCTTCCATTACAACATCCACTTTTGATATGTTATCAGATATGAGGATCATGGTTTGTGCTACTATTTTCTAATGTTTCCAGTATGCATTTTGGCTTTTCTATTGCCGATTAGACTCGTTCTTGATTGCTAATGGCAATCTTCTGCTAATTTTTGGCTTGGTTCCTACTCTTTTTCCTACTGCTTTGTAGTCTGTCTCTACATTTTGGGGACAACAAGTTGAGGGGACATGTTTTTATGTAGGATGACTACATTTATTGTAGTTATTGATTGTGTTTTGACTTCAGCCTCCTTTGCATTTTCATTTTTTGTGCTTGTGTAGGGCTGGGCGACAGTGTTTCAAGCTTATTTATGCTATGTCCGATCCGTATCTTCACCTCATCCATTGAGTGTGAACTCTACTATATAATCTATGCTCTTGGTTTGGTTGTACTCTCATTCTTCTCCTTGTTTTTCCGTTCTTTTCTATTCCTATTGTCTCTAGATGGCTCCCCTTGTTGTTCCATCGATGACAAATTACATGGCCCTAATTATCTTACATGGAGTGTTGTTATGAAAGCTTGGTTTGTGCAGAAGCAGTTATGATACATTGTATCTAGAGCTTGTGAGCGCCCTACTCCTCTGTCAACTAATGTTGACTTGGAAATTTATGAACAAGCTATGCTTACATGGGATGCCAATGATGCTCTTGCATATTCTACCCTTCTTCGTTGCATTTCTAAATAAGTTCTTCATGCAATCACCACCTATAGGACTTCTCCCATAATTTGAGCAAAGCTTCAGATATTGTACGAGACTCCCTCATCTATGCATGCCATTATTCTTTATGGTGGAGAGCTCTAGCAGATGAAGTTCAAGCCAAAGGATATGATTCAGTCTTTCTTACTTCGTGTCACATAGGTATAGGGCCAACTTCCACACATGTAGTTCGCCCTTCTAGAGGCTCATCTTTGGGGAGTGTGCTCTACAAACTCCATCTAGAGTTTAATGGAGTGGCCAATGCTTTGTGGGCTCAACCACATTGACACTGGTCATTTTTCTACATATGGCCTCAACGTTGTTTGAGCATGATACGTCTTTGCAATTATAGGACAGGCTTTCTTCATAGTTTGATGGATCCAATGAGGCCTTTACAGCTTCAAAGAGGGGTGACATGAAGAAATTGAAGGCCCAATGTTATCACTATAGTAAGAAGGGACATTTGCACAAGGATTGCAAAGAGTTAGCAACTTCGAGGAAGGAAAAAATGAAGATGAAGCAAGATCCTAACTCCCATGTTGAGTCAAAAAGCATTTCAACACAATGAGCATCGTGATCAACAAATGGAATCAGAATCTCCCAAATCTTTTTCTTCAACTACATTTGAGTGTTGCGACATGGTTTCAATTTAACACTTACCAAATCCGTGATTGATCTTTTGGAAATTTAATGCATGCCACTATACTAGCCTTCTTGCCCTAGGAAGACATCATCTAGTTTAATAGTCAAAAGGCAATACGATTTACTAACCAATCATAATACTTTTAATCATAATGGTATTATTTCTAATCTATTGGTTTTAGTAAACACTCTTTCCAAATTTTCAAGGTCTGAGCTGTGTATATAGATTGCTTCAACATCATTATGTTATTGGGTGTATGACCTACAAAATATGTCAAATGAGGCATTGCACACTACATTGCCATTGGCATATTTCATCCATAGATGTAGGATTTTTTCCATAGATGTCCTACACAATCTCCACTTAAGCTTATTAAACGTTATTGGTTTGTGGACATAAGCCTCGATAAAGGTTTTCTGTGAGTGAATTGAAGAAACACTTGCAAAACAATGATCATTTAAATGAGCAAACCATTGCCATATGCAGCTTAGCCACAATAATTATTTATAATTTGGGATGTCCAATATTTATTTTAAAAAATAAGTTCATTTTTTAGTGGATTTGGTCCATTGTTTATGTTAATTAGATTTTATGTATTTGAACTATATGTAAAGATTAAGTTAGACAATAAAAATATGTATAAAAATCAAATTATGTGTTTTAAATATCATTCTCAAAGTTTTTTTTTAAGTATTAAATGAACATTGAGGTATGCATTGACTCTAACTAAATGCCATATTTTAAAGTAAAAAGCAATTGTAATTAATAGAACATTGAAATAAGTTTACACAATTATGACAAATATATTTTTTTTTCAAAAAATAAATGTAGTAACATTTCTAATGAACATTAGATAATAACAAGTGAATAAAGAGTATTCTAACTTCTTTTAACACTAAAAGTTCAATTTGATTTTGTATGACAAAGTAGATCTAAATTTGCTAACAATCTTTCAACTTATTGTCTACCATACTCACTAAATTCAACCTTCATACCACTGTAGAGGGTCATACTAGGTTGGAGTATCCTCTTCCTCATCATCTTGATCCTCAATGATTGGCATGCTACTGGCATTTACCTTCTTGTGGACACACTTAAAAGAATGATCCATGCATAGCGAAAATTGGTATGAAATCAATGTGCTTCCCTCTTCGATAGTGCAACTACTTCCCCCTTTGCTTGCAAAAACACAAAGTGATTGAGGTGAAGCTTTGTGAGCTTCACAATAGAACCTACTATTAGTCGGCTTGTCTAGCAACTCCAACCAAGTAAGCTACTAGCTAGGGTCCTTTCCCTCTAGTCTTCACTCATTGTAGTTGAGGCTAGTTATATAACACCTAGCTTATACGAGTCCCCAAAACAAGGATAACTTTAGGTCCCAAAAGTAATTTCATGGGCTAGTTATATTTTCATTGCTCCCCAAAGAAAGGATAACTTTAAGTCCCAAAAGAAATTTCATGAGGCTAGTTATACTACACCTAACTTGTACACAAAATGATAGCTAAACGCCCCAAGCAGATGCAATGTTTAATGAGGCCATATCAAGCATTACGTAGGAGGAAAGATGTGGATGGACAATATCAAACCCTTGCATGCAAGAAGCAAAAGAAGATGATGATGAAGTTTTGAGATAGCTTGGTATGCAATTAGATAAGAAAGTGAGATGAAAAGGGACCTTATATTCCTATCATATGGTTATGGAGGTGATATGAAATAAAAAGATAAGACTTACAAAACATGTCTTCCTGGAAACTCAAGCTTGGGCTATCAAAGGGCTACCTTTCTCTGTTTGTGTTGAAACTATTAAAAGAGAGCATTTCTACATTTGTTGCGTGTTTGGACAATTCTCCCTAAATCAAGGCAAGGCACACTTTTATTGGCATCCTTGCTTTCTCATTATTCCCAAAAACTCATTTTACCACATGCATCATCAAAGGACAATTCCATCAATTTGGGCCAGGGTATCCCTATCAATAAACCTAACCTTCACCTTAATAAGCTCCTTCATGCCACATGGTGACATCTTCAAGCTGAATGCAATAGGTCTATCTGGTCAAGTTTAACCAACATCATGTGTCATGGACATGCAATTCCCAAATAGTGGCATACACCTCCTCATCTCATGCAAGAATTGGGTCTAGATGAATTATAGCGTACTTGAATCTGACTCATGTTACTTGTTATGCCATCAATTAAAAATAAAAATTCTAATATTGGTATAGTAACAGCACATCCAACATATCCATCTCCATAGGTAAATAAGCAATACTTGATAGTGATCGTAATTGTTGGGGATAAAAGCACATGTGCTACCTAGCTGTCCTTATATTCATTACACTAACAATACTAGCACACCAATACACTATAGGTGGTAGGTGCCCATCATTGTTATTTCATTCTTTATTCTTTTAGTGACTTGTCACACATTGTGATTGTTGGAGTTCCCATCAATGGTGTCTATCTCTCTCTTGCTCCATCCACAATAGCTATTGCTTTGCTCTTACTTCCACTTATGTGCTTCCACTTGATCTATACCTTCTAATTGGTATCAGAGCTAACCATTTGAGGAGCTTCTTTATCCTTTGCTTCAACCCATATTCAAAGCTTCAACTCAAGGTTTCATGGCAACCATTGTTTCTTCCTCTCGAGGTATGCATTGAGTCTTTTCTTCTTCTACTTCGTTCCAACTTGCTCCATGCTTGTTTAGAAGCTTCCCAAGGCTTAGTGAGCCATGTTGAGTGCTTATTGAACTTAAATGCAGCCATTTCATCCATTTTGAGTGGCTACAATGCATGCTGCAAAAGTCATGGATAGCTATGATAGCTTGACAACACTGTCGTATTTTGGCAATAACTTTTGCATATGGTATCGGATTTAAGTGTTCTATAGCTAGAAAGGAAGAGTGTGACTTTATACAGTTCTCTGTCCTTTTTTTCATGAGAAGAATAGAGACTGCTCTATTTTCAAATGAACTGATACAAAGATGACTTTGTCCACCTGTGTGCTTCCACTGTGAAGCTTAGATGGCGATCTAGACAGATGATATGCAAAGAGCTTAGGGTAGTTGGAAGAACTCTAACTGGGTGAAATGTAGATTGAATGGCTTTAGAGGGGTCTTCCTTTTATAGCATGGGAAGATAGTCTCACCCTCGACGTGTTTAACCATATTATGAATCTTCCCTAGTCAATCAGGAAATATTCTAGAAAATATTTACTTTATTATCAAGCCGAGGGTACTGCCGTTGGACCCTCGTTCAGGGGGGCTCTAACCTCTCTGAGACCCCCAACTAGGGGCCACTTCTACAGCCCCCAGACCCCACAATAGGGGCCCCTATAACTCCCACACCCCGCAACTCGATGCATTATGCCTCAAGTTGCTACCAACATAACTACTATATTGGCACGAGGCGCCAAGTTGGGCACTCTTTACCCCTTACTTGTATTTGGGTCTATCAACCATCTTTTGGCAGTAGCTATAGTACCACATCTATCATTATGGCATTGTCACCTTGGGCACATGACCTTAAAGGGAATTAAAAATGCTTACCCATTTGCAGTATCTTTCACCCTTTGACTATAGGTATTTTGATTCTTATGATCATTGTGTTTATTATAGATAGATCCATAGTTTGCATAAGAAATCTGGCATTTATGCAAATGGGCGAGTATGTAGCTCTTGTTCATTCTAATGTTTATAGACTTATTCCCTGCAAGTATTTAGATAGCTTGAGTTATTTTATTACTTCCATTGATAATTACTCACATAAGGTTTGGGCATACCCCATCGAGCAAAAATAAGAAGTCTTAGCCACATTTTAGTATTGTCTTGCTTTTGTTGAGAACCAGTTTGGGTATAGGCTGAAATGCCTACTATTTGATAATAGGAGAGAGCATGTATCTAAAATCTGTGATTTGATAATAGGGGAGAGCATGTATCTAAAGCCTTTGAGTAGTTTTGTGATGATGGAGGTATTAAGCATCAGTTGACTGCCTCATACATCCCATCCCAGAATGGTATGGCACTGAGCACGTGAATAGGATGATTCTGGGAGCGATTCTATAGTATGCTCAGCTAGGCAAGCTTACTGCACTACTTTTGGACTGAGATTGTTACCATTGTCATACATTTGATTAATCAATCCCCATGCACTACTACATGCACTACTATTGGTTGTCAAGTTGTAAAGGAGGAATGGTCTGGAAAACCTCCATCATATGCTCATTTGCATGTGTTGGGGGTAAAGGTGTATGTGCGTAGCAGCTTGTGTATTACTACACTGACAGTACCCGTACATATGCACATTGTAGGCAGTGGATACCCATCATTGTTACTTTATTCTTTATTCTTTTAGTGGCATTTGAATAAGGGAATGTCTGTCACACATTGTGACTATTGGAGTTCCCACATCCTCTCTCTCTCTCTCTCTCTCTCTCTCTCTCTCTCTCTCTCTCTCTCTCTCTCTCTCTCTCTCTCTCCCCACTATAGCTCTCCCTTCAACTCACGTGTTTCCACTCAAGGCTCACTCTCTTCAACTCATATCAAAGTCATTACATTGGCATTGAGGAGCTCAGCCTGATAACTTGTATTCAAATACTTATAGTGGTTCATAGTCCCTTTAACTCATATCAGATCCATTGCACTGGCATTGAGGAGCTCAACCCACTGGCATTGTCTCAACTTGCATTCAAATACCTATAGGAGCTCATAGTCATTGGTAGCCATAGCTTCAACCTTCAAGGTATGAGTTGATCTTCCATTGCTCCAACACTTACTAGGGCCTATTGATACTTCTTCAGGGCATCATTAGGCTTGCCTTGAGCCCCCACTTCAGTGAGCATTTAGCCTAGCAATAGTAGCTACCATTGCTCTTAGCTTAAAGTAGGTAACCATCGTTACTCCATCTCCTGGCTTGATTCAGGTCTTTCGAGAGGTTATATTGGCCATTGCACTTTGTAAGATTCTTCATCCTCAACTTGGAGAGTAGTAAGTGAGCCTACATGCATCGTGTTTGCACTTTTGTCCTTGCTCTCCTTCTTGGCCTACTCAACCTCTTTCCTGGCTCTCTTGGATACTCATTTAAGGTCTTGCAATCATTGTTGACAAATCTTGGCACCAATGCTTGGCATTTGGCATTGGATTTGAGTTCTCTTCACTCTTGTTTGCTATTATTAACAACAGACCTGCTATTATAGGTTTGTAATAGGGCCTCTTTCACAGTTTGATGCTCATACACATATTCATTGATGCCCTTATACAATCACATTGATGCTAGGATGTTATGGTAATGTCTTGTAACACTATTGGCTTGGTTTGAGCTTACATTTAGCTCAGTTTATCAAATATTTTCATTACTTGAATATTTCAAGGCAATAAGCATTTGATAATCAAATCTTATGCATGTGTTGCTACTTGATACTACAAGGGTTATCTATTAGATGTACCAATATCTATGATGGATGCTACATGCTTGGTTGTGCTCATAAAGTTGATGTCTATTGGGTTGATCTAACATTTGTTTCAATCGACATCTATCTATGTTACATTGTTGTTAGTGATATATTCATCTTACATGGATATGTATTGACCTCATGTTATCATTGCTTAGTCAGTTGTGCCTTTGATAGGTCTCTTCCATTATCTGTTAGACCTACTATATGCATGATGGTTATGCTTATGGGATTATCTCAATGTGATATATTGACCTTTGATAGTTCTTGGTGCTAGTTGCATATTCGCTCACTATTAGTTGTAGTTCTTCCCTAGCAATTGCAATTTGCATTTTATCAGTGATAGCTCATACTTGGCTTTGATTTTGTACTATTGTACTCTATTTTTAGCATATTGTAATTGAAATTTATTGCACTATTTATGAGAGCAGTCACCTCCTCTTGATAGCCTTTTGCTTATGGTTTGTGGACAACTCATTACTTTGGCAGTATCTCTTGTCTCCTACTTGATTTGACAATGGTTTGGGAGTGATCTGTAGGCATTTGTAGTAGCTTATTTACTCTACATTATGCCTATTTTTACAGCAATATGATTGGTCATTCAAATGATAGTGCAATCTTCAACATTGACAAGTTGGATGGCACAAATTATAGCTATTAGAAAATGTAGATTTGGCAGGTTTTAATGCAAATTTACAGATCAAGCCATTAAAAACTAAGAGTATTAAACCTCCAAATGTTACTAGATGAGTTATGCAAGTCTACAATCTTTCTATCACTCTCTAAACATCTATATGACAATGTTGTCAATGACATGAACAATGCATGGCAATTATGCAAGAAAATTAAGAATCTCTATGATAAGTAGAGCCCTCTCTCTGTGATGTATTGGCTAAAGCAACTCATAGACCTTCACATGAAGGAGGAGACCTTTGTGTCTACCCACTTGAATGAGCTCCACTTTATTTTCGGCAACTTGACCTCACTGGGATAGGCCATGTGTGCAAATATGCCAAAGATGGGCTAAAGTTACAAGATGTAGAGGGTGCACTGTTGAACGAGGAAATCAACAAAAAGAACATTGATGCTTCCCACAATTCACATTCTTTGGTAGTAAGTGCCAAAAATGATAGTAAGCATGGAAATGGCCATGGGAGAGACTCTTACAGATCTCATTCTAAGTCCCATGGATAGTCTCGTAGCAAGTCTTGTGGATGTAAATCTAATCTAACCTGCAATTATTGTGGGAAAGCATGACATATTAGTCTACAATGCCACAAAATGTGTGATGGCAAGTACAAGGAAGAGGGAAAGGGAAAAGTGCAATAGAAAAATGATGATCACAACATAGTACCTATTAAGTCCATCATTAAGGTGGAAGAGATCAATGTAGTACAGCAGCCTGATTCTGATGATGATGTTTATATACTTGCAATCTCTTCTATGAATGAGTCATAGCTGACTAATGTCTTGCATGTTTTACTCAATGTTGATTAATGGATTTAGGGGCTTTCTTTCATGTGACCCCTCATAGAGAGTGGTTCCACCCCTATTGCAAATTGTCTAGATCTATCTATTTGGGAAATGACTTGGCTTTGGACATAGTTGGCATTGGTGATGTTCAACTACAATTTGGGTTAGGGAGTATGATCACTTTGCATAATGTTAGCCATGTGCCAACTCTCACGAAGAGTCTTACCTCCGTTTTGGTTGTACATTGGATGATGAGGATTATTTTGTTTCCTTCATGGATTCTTCATGATGGAAGATCACCTATGGGAACCTTGTCCTAGCATGAGGTGCCAAGTTTGGTACACTCTACCCCCTTGTTGTATCTAGATCCATGGATCATGTTTTGTCTATGGCTATAGTTCCACATGTATATCTTTGGCATCATCACCTCTTGGGCACATGCCATGAAAGGGAATGAAAATGCTTACTCATTTGCAGTATCTTTTACCTCTTGACTATAAGTATTTAGAGTCTTCGATGGTGGGCAGACATGCAATACACATAAGAAGTCTATTATTACACACATGGGTAACCTAGTTCATTTTGATGTCTGTGGACCTATGCCATGTTAGTCGTTCTGTACAAGTTAAAGAGTATCCCTAGCCTCCCCAAACTTCCAGACAAGGCAAGGTTGGTGTTGCTAAGGGTTTCAAGTAGAAGCACGGTGTAGAATTTGATGAGGTCTTTTCTCCTATTGTTAAGATAACTATCTTATGCTTGGTACTGGCTTTGGTTGCTTAATTGGACTTGGATCTATATCAAATAGATGTTAAGATGGCTTTTCTTCATGGGGACTTGCATGATGAGATTTATATGCAGCAATCTAAGGGCTTCGAGACAAAAGGTAGAGAACACTTTATGTGCAAATTGAGAAAGAGCCTTTATGGCCTTAAGCAAGCACCTAGGGAATGGTATCACAAGTTTGATGCTTTTATACATTCAATGGGATATACATGCAGTAATATGGATTTGTGTTTATACACAAAAAAGACTCGTGATGGCAACCTTTTGATTCTAGGACTCAATGTGGATGATATGTTGATTACTAAGAAAGCTTGTGATGAGTTGGATGCTTTGAAAAGCCAGCTCAAGAAGAGCTTTGAGATTAAAGACATGGACTCGCATATTCTTGGAATGCACATTAAGCACGATCTCTCTCACAAGATCCTTTACTTATCTCAAAAGGAGTATATCCAAAAGGTCCTTGAGAAATTTCAAATGTAGGATGTTAAGCCTATTGGCTATCCTTTGCCTTCTCATGTGAAGGTGAGCTAGTCTGATTAGTAAAAGGCCGAGATGGCCAATATCCCTTGTGCATCTGTAGTGGGCAATTTGATGTACACCATGATGTCTGGGGTGCAAAAATGCACGGCCCTCTCTACAATTAAGCCTGAGTATATTGTAGCCACACTAAGGCTTATAAGGAGGCTCTTTGGTTAGGCCGTTAGACCTTGGTATGACTGATGTGGTCCCTACACTGCATTTGGATTCTATGAGTGCTATCCAATTAGCCAAGAATTCGGTCCTTCATGCGAAGACAAAACACATTGAGATGCATTACCACTTCATTAGAGAGGTCATTGAGGATAGGTACGTTGACCTTGTCAAGATCTCGAGTAATAAAAATCTTGTAGATCTACTCACGAAAAGTCTCTCACTGGAGCATTTTGCCTTCCTTAGAAAGTTGATGGGCATTTGATTAGATGACCTCGATTCCTCATCCTATTGTACTCTATGTAGATGTACTTTTCTTTTTCTTTTTACCCCTCACTCAAGGCACATTCACCTTTAACTAGGAGGTTATTGGGAGTAAAGGTGCATATGCCTAGCCACCCATGTATTACTACACTAAGAGTACCCATATACCTGCACACTACAGGTGACGAGCACCCATCACTGTTACTTTATTCTTTAAGTGATATTTGAATAAGGAAAGGCTGATCACACATTGTGACTGTTAGAGTTCTCACATCTCCTCTCTCTCTCTCTCTCTCTCTCTCTCTCTCTCCCCACCATAGCTCTTGCTTCCACTCAAGGCTCACTCCCTTCAGTGTGTCTTTGGATGTGAGGCTTTTTGCCATGTTTCCAAGGATAAACACAATTAGCTAGATCCTAAGTCTATGAAATGCATCTCTCTTAGTTATGGGGATGTAGGTGAGATGGGTTATTGCCTATGGGATCCGCAAGCTCGAAAGGTCATCCACAATCATGATATTATTTTTCATGAAGAGAAAATGCATAAGCAACCTGAGCAGATCATTAAGGTATGTAGGGTGATATTTTAGGAGGAGCTTCGTGTTACTGTATACCCCACTAGACAGCCTACAATGGTTGATGCTCCAATGGTCCAAGACTATGATCTTAGATAGGAGGTACAGGCTCCATAGCCTATTTTGTAGTAGTCTACTAGAGATAGACATTAGCCTGATTGGTTCATGCCCTCTATGAATTATGTTATGGTGGGTGACAGATACTAGTTAGTCTCTTACCTATGATGATGCCATATGCAAAGATAATAGTCACTCTAAGGACAAGGCCATGCAGTTAAAGTATCACTCACTGTAGAAAAATCATATGTAGGATTTGTTTCCTTTACATAGTGAAAAACATGCTTTGCCATACAAGTGGATGTACAAGTTGAAGAGTGCCCCTAGATGACCCAAGCCAGCCTATAAGGCTAGATTGGTTGCTAAGGTTTTAAGCAGGAGCATGGTGTTGACTTCGATGAAGTTTTCTCTCCTATCGTCAAGATGACTATCCTATGCTTGGTTTCAACTTTGGTTGTGTAGCTCCATTTGGACCTCTACTAGATGGATGTCAAGACAACTTTCTTACATGGAGACTTGTATGATGAGATTTGTATATAGTAGTAAAAGGGCTTTGAGGAAAAAGGCATGGAACACCTAATATGCAAGTTAAAAAAGAGCCCTTTTGGTCTTAAACAGGTACCTAGGGAATGGTACCACAAGTTTGATGCTTTCATGTATTCACAAGGATATACATGTAGGTAGTGACATGAATTTGTGCTTATACACAAAGAAGACTCGTGAATATGGCAGCATTATAATTTTGGTACTCTATGTGGATAATATGCTAATTGCTAGGAGTTCTCATGATGAACCGAATGCATTGAAAGGTCAACTCAAGAAGAGCTTGGAGATGAAGGACATGGGACATGCCTCGCATATTCTTGGGATGTGCATCACATGTGATTGCTCTAAGGGGCTCCTTTACTTGTTGCAGAGGGTGTACATCGAGAAGTTCCTTCAAAGATTTTATATGTAGGATGTTAAGTCTATTGGATGTCCTTTATCTTCTCATGTGAAGGTTAGTCAAGCCAATTGTCCATAGTCTGATGAGAAAAATGTCGAGATGGCCAAGGTCCCTTATGCATCCATAGTGGACAATTTGATGTACGCCATTATAGCCACTCATCCTGACATAGCATTTGCAGTAGGAGTTGTGGCACACTATATGGCTACAACTAGCAGGCAACATTTGGATGTCGTGAAGGGTATCACAGGATACCTTAAGGGCATTGTAGATATATACATATATTATGGTGCTTAGCATATAGGAGTCATGGCGTACACTAACTATAATTGTGCAATACATGCAAACAATAGGAAGTCCACCTCTAGGTATGTCTTCACCGATGTTGGAGGTGTTGTTTCTTGGATGTCTAGGGTGTAGAAATGCACGACCCTATCTATTATAAAGGCATGGTATGTTATAGCCACCCACACCACTAAGGCTTCAAGGAGGCTATTTGGTTAGGCTGTGTAGTTGCAAATCTTGGTATTACTGATGTGATCTCTACACTGCATTCGGATTCTATGAGTGCCATTCAATTGGCCAAGAATCCAGTCTTCCATATGCGAAGACAAAGCATATTGAGGTGCACTATCACTTCATCTGGGAGATGGTAAAGGACGAGTCTGTTGAGCTTGTCAAGGATGAGGATCTTATAGATCTACTTACTAAAAGTATCTCAATGGAACATTTTGCTTTCCTTAGGAAGATGATGGGTGTTGGATGAGATGACATCTTTTCTCATCCTATTATACTTCATGTATGGTTGTCCTTTGCCACTTTTTTATTGTTCTATCCTCATTAGGGGCACATTCACCTTTAATTGAGAGGTTGTTGGGGGTAAAGGTGCTTGTGCCTAACCACTCATATATTAATTACACTGATAATACTCACACACCTATACACTACAGGTGGCAGGCACCCATCATTATCACTTCATTATTTATTATGTAGTGATGTTTGAATAAGGAAAGGCTGGTTGCACATTGTGACTATTGGAGCTCTCTCTCTCTCTCTCTCTCTCTCTCTCTCTCTCTCTCTCTCTCTCTCTCTCTCTCTCCATCCATCATAGCTCTTGCTTTCACTTGGCCTCTTCCTTTTAGTAATGTGATTGATGGCGTGTGTTTAGAAAAAGAAAGCTTCAATAAATCTTCATGAGTTTGCGATCAAACCCCACATCAATGAGCCATACCTAGAAATAGACACGGAAGGAATAATAATTAGCCAACTAATTAATCTTTTGGAACATCTATGTCAAGTCCTATAAATCACAAAAAGAGGTGGAAAAAATAATATTTATCCAACCACGTGAGCTTTGGATACATATAGACGCTCAATATATATAGGTTTCCACATTGACTTTTTTTAGTGTTTCATTCTCACTCTAAATTTTGTAGGGGCATGAACTAGGGAGGTTGTTATTTAGCACCATAGATGCTCCCTCACTCCTTTGTATGAGTTCACACCCAAACACTTATAAACATGTTCTTCCTCTCTTAGCTTCTCCCCACATTTACAATGGTGATGCACACTCAGACATGGTATGAGTAGGAGATTCAAATGATGTCAATGATAGTCTTTGATTGGAATCCATCCATATTAACACATGTAGACAAGAGTGCTCACATGAAACATTGCTTTATTTTCAACTATGGATACTACTACAATGGATCTCTCTCTCTCTCTCTCTCTCTCTCTCTCTCTCTCTCTCTCTCTCTCTCTCTCTCTCTCTCTCTCTCTCTCTCTCTCTCTCTCTCTCTCTCTCTCTCTCTCTCTCTCTCTCTCTCTCTCTCTCTCTCTCTCTCTCTCTCTCTCTCTCTCTCTCTCTCATAGAACCCAAGAGCATTGAGAGTCTTTAATTTATGACCATCTTGTTTTAGGTAGCTAAACAATAAGAACTATAGCCTTCATTATTTACCTTAGCCTATTGTGGGTTACTTGAGATATTTCTAGCATTTCTTGGAATTACACCCAACTTTCATCACATTACATATTGCTAACCTATAATATAAAGGCTGAGCATACTAAAGATGTACCATCTTAGCATTGTTATTAAGATATCTACATTTTATACTATACTTTGCCTCTCCTCCCTTATCTTTTTACAACCAGAATTAGATCCATGTCTTGGATCCATTTCTTTCTAATTTCTCTCATTTTCATATCTTATTCTCAGCATTCTAGGCAAAGATGTACCTTTTTTCATTGATATTGAGATCTCTACATTTTCTACTCTACTTTCTCTCTCCTCTCTTACTCATATTCGTACAATTGACTCTAGAGCTATGTTTTTTATCTTTCTAATTTCTCTCATTTCCATATCTTGATCTCAATATTATTCAAGAAAATCAAAAGAGAGGTGCACAACACTATGGATGTTGAATTTTGTGGCTAAAGGATATTTTAAGTTCATTTAGGACAAAGTTACTTGGAGTAGGGACAACAAAAATAGATGATAATCATCAAGTTTAGTAGTTCATGACTCGCTCCATCTATGAAGAAAATACACATGGTTATGTGGTTGGTGCTTAAAAAAGGGAAAAAACAATATGCAATTGATATTTTCATGTGTGTGGCATAGATGATAAGTTCTTGACTAGTGAATCTTGGATGTGTTTATATTTGTTGGCCAATTTGGAGTATTGGCTGGTGATCTAAATTCATTTAGACTTACCAACATGGTCCTATAGTATAAAAGCCAACTCGTTGTATAGCTTTAAAAACTTGATATAACGTTTTCTAGTTGCATGATCTATTGGATATTAAGTTATTTATACAGATACCTCATTATTGAGTTCTAATCGCACCAATAATATTAACAATTAGAGTTTCCAACTCAAGTCATAACAATATACATTGTAGAGGATCTAGTAGGATAGCATTACTATAGCGAGGAACAAAGGCAAGAGTAAAGGTCGATGAAGAATTGGCTAATAAAATAAGGGATGCCATACTAGAAAATAACCCATATAAACCTCAAAGGGGTGCTTAAATCCAAGAAGTGATAAATGGATGATGCATTTCAACACTATGGCAATGCAAAACAAGGCATGCTACTTGACATGATGAGCTAGCTGTGATAAAATGATTAGTTTTTAGTCCAAATCAAGACATAAAAAAAGGATATCATTGATAAGATGTTTAAGTCTAATGCTCACCTCACAATTCGATTTAATCAATAGTTGACTCTAGAAACACAAGAGGAGAAAAGGGATGACAAACTAGCACTATATAATCAATAAAAAAGGGATTCCTAACCATCAATATGAGCTTGGTAAACCCTATCAGTGCATTGATGATGATTTGGGTCATGGTACTCAATACCAAAATAGGATCACAATCAAATCAAAGATTTCAACCACTTGGAAGAGCTAGGAAAGTTGATCAAGTCAACAATGGACAACAAACTTTCAAGGAGAGGAAACGAAGGAAAAAAGTCATCAATCTAAATGCAATCACTAATCGTCACCCTCAATTGACTTAAAACATCGAATTACAAATTGAAGTTGTACTTACACATGTTCCCACAAGGTGATGATCAAAAGATACGCTTTCCTCATTGCATTTTGAGGGATTTGCTCATGCATGGTGGAGATGTCTCAAAAGGGAAAACAAGCTTATGTAGACTTGGAATGCATTGAAGGCACTCACAATTCAAATGTTTGCCTCACCCATTGAGAAAGAAATGTTTGCACATAGATAGTATGGATTGGATAAACATTACAATCTAATCATGTGTGTGGAAATGATTATTTCATCAATTTACCAATCTTTTTTCTTATGATCCCTCCTTTAGGCTCAAGAATGGAGTGAAAAAGAGAGTGTGCAAAGACATGGTATATATCCCACTATATAATCATAGTTACAATGAAGAGATTAGCTCATGCTTACTCTTAATATATTTGTCTATACAATAGTTATCTTTTTTATTTCTCTCTTCATTTTTGGATTTCTATCAAACAACCACCCGATGATGTGAAGATTCACAAGTGTGTTTATTGGTTAAAGCCAAGTCTTTCAACCAATGTAATGGCTGAATCTCCTATCACTCTCTTTAAAGCTATTAAATTTGTTGAATGGTGTGCTAGAGAGTAAAAAAATGATACTACCACTTAGTAAAGATTTGGACAGTAAAGAATTATAGAAAAATAGGGCCAATTTGTGGGTTCTCAAGTCACTAATACAAGGGTTGTCTCCTCAGCCTGATACTTGTTCAATTGCTTGGTGACAAGATGGATCTTAGCTTGATCCTTAGTTCTCGGTGTATTTTCCATCTTGATCAAGAGGGTTTGGGCAATGTTAGTTACTATTTGCAACATATCTATGTAGTCAAATAGGTGTATTTGCACAAGATCTAGTAATGAATACTAAGGAACCTATGTCTTTGACATTCAACAATATCCTTCAAATGCTATCCATTTTGGCTTGCATGGTTTCAAGCTATTGTCTTGTGTCATTGTTGATGTCCATCAATTGATTAAGATTGTCTATACCTTGGCCCTACATCTCTACAAGCTTTTGTTCCATGGTCTTAAGGGTCATACTCAAGATGTTGAGTGCACTTATTTGACTAGGGATGTGAAGTGTGCACTAGGATGAAAAGATGTACCCTATGTGTAGTGATTTGTGTTTGGGGTATACAAGGATGAGTGTAGGTAAGATGGTTCAAGATGGGTGCACTAGTGCATGTGTGCATTAAGGTCTAGTGCACTAGGGGATTATGATGGTGTACTAGGAGTTAGTGAATATATGTGTATGATGGTACTGTATGCACAAGGGATGTGTGCATAAGAGATATGTGCACTAATCAAGGTGCAATGAGTAAGGGATGCTTCCAATGCATTGGATTGAATTGAGGGTGCATGTGTGCAGTGTGCTAGTGGGCTAGTATGGTGTACTAATGCATTGGGGTAGTGCACTATGGTAGTCCATATACAAAGTGTCCTAAGGGATATGTGCGCTAATAACCAAGGTGCAAGATGAGTGCACTAGGGTCTAATGTTCTAGGATAGTGCTAGTACATGCATGTATGCGCTAAGGTGGGCTAAGGGAGGTGCACAATGCATGTGCATGTATATGCACTAGGGTCAATCATTTGAAAGTTAGTTCATTGTGCTTATGTGTGAGTAGACTAGGTGAGAGATTGTCATAGGCTTTGTGTGTAAAGCTCTTTAAATAATAAGGATATGTTTAGGTTCTAACATTGAGCTCATAGGGTGCAACATTTTGGTTCCATTTGCCAGGACCAAGGACACATTAGCCACAAAATTGCTTATGTGCTTCACATTGTGGATTATAGGGGAGGCATACAAGTGCAATTCTAAAACATGCACATATAAATAAGTTTTGTTTTTGTGGTTGAAATAAAAATTTGTATTTGTAATTGCACGACCCTTCCTCTTCATCTTGCTTCCATTGTTGCCTAGGAAGAGAGGAGGTGTTGAAGAGAAAGAGAGAACTTTGCATTGTCATGTCCCTCACTCCATCACACTCTCAACGTCGCACACTCAACTCACTAAGAAGACGAGATGGAGGAGAAGAGAAGAGAATGCAAAGAGCTTCACAACACCATATCCCTCACTCCACACGCACTCTCACACTCCCTCTCCTTCACTATCACGCATAAACAATAGAGTAGAAATAAGATAAGGAGAAAAAGCCACACTCCCTCTCCTTCACTGCTATCACACATAGACAATAGAGTAGCAAGAAGATAAAGAGAAAAAGTTAGCACACACATGGATAGCTTGCTCTATTCTATTTCATCCTTTTTATACATGATTTTTAGGGTTAGGGTTTCCACACTCCCCTTGGGTATCCAACACACTTTTGTAGTCACATGACTAATCTTACTTCATTGGCATGCTTTCCCTAAGGTCTATGAGTATTCTGGGATAAATTTCGATAGAGTATCTCTCTATTTTGTTGGGATTCTGCATGATTTAATACAAATTACATGGGAATGAGCCTAAAACTCCAAACCGCTCTACGATTTACATTTTGATTTAATCATGCAACCACTTTGTGCATATTATAGATGATGGTAAAATGCAATCCATCCCTTCATGAATTTATATCTTGCACTCATGTTGCTTTTTACAAGTAAGAACTTCCACTTTGTAAACATCTAAGACAATTGTGCAATAATCTCCTCAACTAAAAATGCATCCCCGATAATATGTATGACATTATTCCATGCTTTAGACTCCTTATAGAAGATGACCGAGCTTGCAAAGATTTATACGTTACTAAGGTGTTGTTGTATTTTCTCAAGTATTGTGCAAGGCCACCTTGAATTTCAATTTTATCTCAAATTTCAACAACATATGGATGATTGTACCAAATTGTTAATGTTTTATGGAAATATAGTATTGTGAGCTAGATGTACTTGTGTAGGGTGGATTTATGCTTTAACAATTTGCATAGCAATGCAATGGAAATGATTATGATCCAGGAAAGGTCAACAAATGTTCATGAATTATGGAAGCAAATAACTCAACTATTTCACAATTTTGTCACCCATTGTGTGATGTTTGAAATTATGTTTCTTGTGGGTTCTAGTACGTTAGATGATTGTACCAAAAGGAAGGTTGCTATTCTAGAGCACGTCCCTTAGGGTGTACATTTTGCTTATTCTTTGAAAGTGAGAGAAAGTAGTAGCTATGTAATGACTTACTTTGGTCAGGGAGGAACTATTAAGATATCCAACTATTAGTTGGCTACTAATGCATATTTTGTTGTTGGATAATGGTTTCATTGATTGTGCCATTGTGAACTAAAGGTTGTGTTTGCAAATGTTGCACAGAGACTTCCATGCTTCTCTAAGCTTTATTGTAGTATTAGAGACACTAACCTTGTTTATATGTCAAAATTACGGATGGGCAATCTAGACTCTAAGCTCATAGTAGGTTAGGAGTAATTTTCAAGTGTGGCTCTTTTGGTTCCTCTTTAGTTGTGGGGTAGTGAATTGTTGACATATTGTGCAAGTAATGGAGTGGCTATTAAGGATCAAGGCTATGGGGTTCAGATTGTTTGTGTGGACAAGAATGACACAATAGCTATGTATCTTGTTGTCAATATGGCTTACAAATAGCAGGCCAAAATGTAGACCTACTTTGATAGAGATAATAGATTTGACGACTAGTACGTAGTACACAAGTTTGTTTGTTCTGGATGACTTAGTTTCACTCTCATATGTTTTGCAGACACTCATATACCATGTTGGGCATCACTCAACTTTGAGTTAAATTTTCAAATAGTAAATTATTCATGTATTACACGGGTGATGTAGTGGGTTACCAAGGGTCAAGGATATGGGGTTCACAAAGTTTGCATGGATGGGAATGATGCTCTAGTTGCCTATCTTGCTATCAAGATGGCTCGAGAAATAATAGTGCAGGAATCTAAATCTATTTTGATAAAGGTAATCGAGTAGCATCATTTGAGGAGTAGTGTGCACTACATTAAGACCGATGTTCCTATATTACAGCAAGGATGAGATAGAGCATCGGTGGACCATGTCCAACCCCATTAAAATTGCTAAATGCATGGTTGTTGGATTGATGAGTAGGAAAAGGATGTTTAAGAAGAAATAAAAAGCAATGTATGATGGCCAAGTTACTAGTTTGTTGTTATAGCAATCTCCCCATTTAACCAAACATTGTTTGCTTTCCGATTGGGCATCTCTTACTAGTTTATGACACATCTCATGAATAGAATATGTTAGCCTACAAATTTAGCCTTAGGAGATGTAAGTGTTTGGCAGAGTATTGAGATCCAAGCAAGTGCCTCTAAAAGCCTCTAGAGGCATTGAAAGTTCTCTAGCACTTAGCTAGGTTGTAGTGAATGATAATATGCTATAATGATGGTTGTGAAGCACTTTAGGAGACAGAGAGAATGTCTTTTTTTTTGCCAAATATTGGAAATGAATATAGATGGTTTTGACCCCAAATGTTTAGCTACTAGATGGTCCATGTTTGTGTCTCCTAGTGGTTCTTCCATTTGTAACAATGCTTGACAAGGCAACCTTGTCTCACCAATTACCTAAAGCTAACCCTTTGTTAGGATTGCCATGTGGCATAGGAAGTCTAGCCCAAAACTCTAGGGATGGAAATATAATGGCCACATGAGGTATAGATATGTGGGCCACTAGCTTACATTCTTTTCAGAAGGGCATGCCAAAGTCGTGTGACAAAATGCAATCAATGTACCCACTCAAAACTTTATGTAGACAAAGCGATTAATAGGACATAGCAAATGTGGGTGATCATTAGCAATGTAATATCTTGGCATGCCTCAAGAGCACGATTCAAGCAGACAATTGAGCAACTAAGAAAACTCATAAGAACTTGGAAGCACCATCTTCCTCTTTCTATCTTTTTGAACGTGTACCCTTTTAGATAAGTTTGCAGCTCTTTGGGCAATTTAAGACCCTTTTTCACAAAGAAAAGGACTAGGTTGATTTGGTGAATATTAGAGAAGCAACTTACTTACCATCCCACCTTGCAAGGTAGCTAGCAAGAGGAATGATTACTTCAAAAATAGTTTTTGGTGCATTAGCACCACATGCTTCTATAAGATCCCAAGCCAACCAATCTATTTTGGTATTACTGTAGTGTTGTAGAGTATGTCCTCTTACAAGGCTTGAAACTAGTCTACAAATATTTGAATGGCATTTTTTACATGAACTTCCATAATTTCAAGAACACTAAAGTGATCAAGTGTTCCTTTCACATGCAATTTAGTGATTAAATATATTTGTGCTTTCTATGATCAAATCACAATTCAGACATCTTCATCACGATGAGGATCACCAATAGATTGTCCTAATGGCTTAGACAAGAGACCAAAAGCAACTCCTATAAGAACTTAAGAGGGGAAAACACATTTTTAATGTAAAATCTCACTTTAATACACATTAATTAGATGCTGAAATTGGATTGGCCACTTTAAAGACTAATGTTGTTATTGTAAGAAAATTTATCATAAATAGAAGTAGAACAAAAGACAAGCAACAAATCCAAAGAAATGGAAAAATGTTGATTACTAAACCACATTAAGAATGACAATAGGGACTTGGTTAGGACTAAGTCAAATTTGGATATAAGCTTCTTGATAATTGGAAGGCAATGAGTGAAGTAGACATTTTGAACTTGACACTAAATCATATTTTGGTTGGCCAACACTTAGTGTAGCCGACCAATCATGAGTTCCAATCGATGGAATGTATTTCAATTAAAAGCGACAAAAAGAAAAGGAATAATATAGGAACAAAGACATAATGCACCACATTAGTCTAAGAGCCTAGGCTTCCATAATCCAATATTCTCACAAGGACACTACACATTGAGGAATTGATGCCAACATCTACACTAAGAGAGAGGGAAGAAAGATCTTTAGTTATCGAGCCAAGAGAGGGGATGAAATTGTGTGTTTTTCTTAAGCACTCAAAAGAAGAGAAAGAGGCTTAGTCTAATCTTCCTCTACTGAAGAGACAAGCCCCTTTCTGTAATGAATTTTTTGAAAAATTTGAGTTGCTTTGAGATGCTCAAGGAACATTTTTTCCCAAAAATTGCTAACTCGTTTAAGGAATTCGACATCTCCATGTCCTTCATCAAGGGCTCATCATCAAGGATCTCACATCTAGGACCTATGCAATAGTTCACCTATGCAAAAATGTGGTCATCACAAGTATAATGCCACAACATGGAACAAACTTAAATTAGTCCAACATTGAAGATACAACCCCTCCAGTTGATGTTGATGACCTCTCTCTCTCTCTCTCTCTCTCTCTCTCTCTCTCTCTCTCTCTCTCTCTCTCTCTCTCTCTCTCTCTCTCTCTCTCTCTCTCTCTCTCTCTCTCTCTCTCTCTCTCTCTCTCTCTCTCTCTCTCTCTCTCTAATGCTGCAACGCATGTACAAACTCAAACAATCAATGTGGAACTCCTCTGTCAAATCCAATCCAATGCAGAATTGCCTAAAACCCACACCCAACACCTAGAGAATTTTATAGTTAGCTTGTTTTTGTTGCATTCTCTTTTTTTATTTCTTGAAAGTAATATATAGTTAAAGTCCACACAAAAGCCAAGGATTGTTACAATCTTTTAGAGGTTGTCACTTTAATAGTACCTTTCAGGGCAATGACTCTCAAATCTACTCATGGAATGATATTGTATTGATTGAATATCAGGGCTTACATCAATACTTGTGATGGAGGATGCTTAGATCACCAACTTAGACAAGTGGTCCTATTACAATATCATCTTGGTGACCAACCAAGTGGAGCCAAAATCACTTTTCGTATTGTACTTGATGCCTTCATTGCTACTTGTGAGAATGGAGCATGTGACCTCAGGCATAACAGACCATCTCACCACCATTTGAGCTAGTAGTTCTTGGCTTGCTTCTTGGTTTAATGTGAGTGGAGTTGAAGCTACTAACTAGTAGCATAAACCATAATAGCCAATAGTAGAATAAACCATAAAGTTCTTTGTGAAGCCTATTTTTCTCTCCTTTATTGAATGTTAAAACTATCACTAGACATTTTGCTTTACCAATGCAAAAAGAAAACTTAAGTGCATGTAAAGATTTGCCAAGGCTTTAGGCTTTACTTTTTTAGCTTTAAATTAAAGTTTATTGTCAGTAAGCTTAACTTCAAATAACTTGAGTTGAAAGGATTTAGAATCCACAGGTTTTTAGAATCCACCATTCTAAGCGGACATCTTATTGTGCTTAATCATGATGCCGTATAACTAGAGGCCGTCAAGGGTATTCGAGGAGATTTCTAGGATCAAATATTGGACCATTATTGGCTCTATGTGAACACGCAGTAGCGAATGAGAAAAAGCAAGATCAAACTACTACATACACTATTTGAAAACTTAAAAAAGACACACACACACACACACACACACACACACACACACACGCACGCACGCACGCACGCACGCACGCACGCACGCACGCACACGCACACGCATGCACACACACACACACACACACACGCACGCACGCACGCACGCACACGCACACGCACACGCACGCCCACACACACCCACACACACACGCACGCACGCACACCCACACACACACACACGCACGCACACACGCACACACACACACACACACACACACACACACACACACACACACACACACACACACACACAACGGGTAATGTACTTGCACACGATAGTGCCTGTTTGTTATTATAGGTTATGTCTAGGGTAAGGGGGGGTGATGATCTCCATTTTAGTGGCAGCCATTGTAACAAACACTACCTAGAATATTGAAAATATCAACATTTCGGACTGACCGAGAGAAAGGCGGGAAATCGGGATCGCTTGGTTTCATGTCATGTTCTTAAAGTGGCCCCAACCTATTTCAATTCTCGGGCCATGTTTTGGCATTCCAGCGCTAGTTACACGCGCTTCCATGTCTCAATGTTCATGCTTCGCAATTGGCCTAGCAACTTGTAAGCCCTCTGACCCTGTCATTACTATTACTGGCACCTTTGCTAATCCTTTTGATTTGAAACCCTCCATCAAGCAGGGCTATCCATTAGCTCCGTTGTTGTTTGCTCTGGTTACTAATCCTTTGCTAAGGAAGATTGATTAGGCTCTACAATTTGGTGCTATTAAAAGCCTCCCTCTTCCCAACAAATCACAGATGGCTGTCTAGTTTTTTGCAAATGATAATGCTTCTATTGTTGAGGCTGAAAGGGAAGTCAGTGTGCAAGTTACTAGAGATCTACTCTGAGTTCTCAGAGCTATCGGCCTCGCAGGCTAACACGAGGAAAACTGAACTGTTTGTCCTCTGCTGGCGGGAACCTGAGTCATGGATCTATAGTAGGGCTTCAAAATAGTTAAGCCTGGAGAAATTGTGAGATATTTAGGAGTCCTCATTGGGGTTGGGGTCTCTCTCAATCAACGTTTCTCTTGGTTTTTAAGTAGGTTCCAGGTAAAAGTAAAAAAAATGGATGGATGCCTCCTACTCCTTTGCAGGTAGGTTGACAATTACCAAGAGCATTTTGACATCAGCTATTGTTTATGTAGGGTCTATTCTCCCATTTAGCTCGACAACCTGGGCAAAAGTGGAGAAGTTGTTGAGAGCTTTCTTTTGGTCCTATAAGGGCAATAGATCACAAGCACACATCAGTTTCTCCTTTGTGTTCATTTGGTGGTAGATCTCCAGAGTTAGAAAAGCATATGTTTTGGGATTGCCTTTTTGTATCTCTGATTTGGAGGAAGGTCAAAAGGTGGTTAAAAGGGGCAAATCTAGTAGGTACATTTAGTATGTCAACTGTCTTTTTTGCAAACCGAGGGGGGCTGGACGAAAGCTCCTAGAAACTAAATAGCTTGGTCTTGGTGGTTGTAATCAAGTTCATATGGTACAGAAGGAACTTTGTTTTATTTAGACCCTAGGATAGGGTTAACCTTGACTCTTTGTTAGCTCATATCAAGTCTGAGATATTAGTTGTTCTCTGGAGCTTGAAATCCAAACATTGGACTTTTAGACTTTTTCATAAGAAATTGAGTTCTATGGCCTAAGTGGCCACGCTCCATCCTAGGTAATTATCTTGACCTTTTGATAATATATTTCTCGCATTACAAAAAAAAAACTTGGAAGCCCTCTCTCAATGTTCATGCTTGGCAGTTGGCCCAGCAACTTGCAAGCTCCAAGAAAAAATTCCCACTCTCGGTTGAGCTTCGCAAAACGCCGCGTCAAAAGAAATTCATTAATTCTTCAAATAATCAACGAGACAAACGGAGGGGCCTGTAGCTGTCATAAAACCGTCTCCCTACCTACTATATGTAGAGACCTCATCACGTTCTGTGTGAAAGGAACCAACTGCTTCGTACGAACAAAGCCACTCCGGCGGTGATCGAGACTCGAGACTCGAGACTCAAGTCTCGCCTCGGCCCGCTATCTGATCATCGTCTCACCGCACCAAGAAGAGCATGGAAAAACCCGACAATACCTCATCGTCCCGCCGATGCTGCATTTGTAGATAGGAAAAGGCCGGGAAGACCGCAGGGACGACAGCTTTCTGCCACGTTCCGTCATCTGTGGTGCCCTGTCAACACCCTTACTTACTGAATGTCGTCGTGAGTTTCTAGCAGGTATATGCCTTTCTGAGCACTGTTCCCGGTGTGGAGATCGGAGCGAGAAGCTTCCACATTCTGGTCAGCAATTGACTCATGTTCCATGTCTTCTTCAAACATTTCTGGCTCTTTGGGATCACAAAGTCAACAATCACAGGTTTTGGCCCTTTTTGGTCTTTGCCACATAGGCGTCAAATGCCTGTAAAATAGCCAAAGCATCAACATTCAACAGAATTCAGACATACACAAGTTGTGTGGCATCGTGTAATTGTTTAATATTGAATAAGCACAACATTGTGCAGCCTACCAACAGTCTCAAAAGGAATTGTGACACTTGGAGAAGAAAATGAAACATAGCCTTGAGGAGTGTGTAGACAGCAGGGCGACACCTCTTACAGGCAGAGTGGCAACATCCAGATGGTAGCTGGCAACACCAGCAGCTGGAAGATGGGCGGCAACTAGGAGGGTGTGGAGTAGCCGGATGATGAAGGTGGAAAGCTGACAATGAAGTTGAAGATGAAGGGAAAGGGATATGGGATTAGAGTAGCAATGCAACCGAGTCCCCCTTTTGTAGAACATTCTTAGTCACTTGACCTATCGAAAAGTCTTGAACGATCTAAACTAAAAAATTAGTTTTTGGGGCCTGTTTAAGAGCTAGAAAAATGTTTCTCAGGCTGACTACGAGGACAGGTGCTGACACAGGACATGATTTTAGTAATTTGCAGTCTCTCTCTGTAGATGAAACTTAAGGGGTTCAGCTGAATTTAATGCATGGGTTTATTTGAATAATGTACGCAGATATTCTTACATTTCAATGAGCAATATAATTGACAGGTCCTGCATTTGTATGCATGTGCAAAAAGCGCTCAAGTGTTTGTCTGTATATGGCCTGCTAAGATTAAGACTTCTGCATCTTTTAGTAAATTACTGCGGCAGGTCTTTGCTATGATGCATATTTAGATGCCTTGCACCTTGGACTAGACAATGACATAATCTGCTTTCTTCTCACTTTCAGCAGTGCTGATTGCTAGAAGAGGATAAAGAGGGAACACCTCAAGAAAAGGTAGAGGTGAAAAGATTGTGTGCAAGTCCATGCTTTCTGGTTTCTTCCTCGAATATATTCTTCTTACAGGTTTTTATAGAATCTGGAAGGTGCACCATGGGTTCTTTGTTTATGCTATGGGTGATGTTTCTGCAAGCCACCTTTGTTACTGCAACAGATTTTCACACTTATGATATCTTGAATTCCTTGTAGGTAATCCACTCATTGTTGGTGTAAGTATGGGAAAAATTATACTAGCATGACTTGATTTTTAAAAACTTTCTAGCTTTGCAGATCAGATGTTAGAAAGCTGAAAGTGGGAGAAGAACTTTTTGGCGAGCAGCTAGCTTTACAGAAGGGTCAATGTGTATATCTGTTAGAAGGGCTGGAACTACCAAAGTCATATGAAGTCAAGATCTCTTATCCAGCTTCGGTATGTGTCTACCTTTTTGTACTTTCAATCGTATAGAAAGAGTGAAGAAGAGCTTTCTTACCCTCCTTTCTATAAGTTTACGGTGCTAGAGAGCATGGTCCCACCCTAGCTATGCTACCAACAGCCATGTAAGGTTTTGACTTTTTCATAGGTTCAAGTTTAGCTTAACCTCCTATGACATTATTTGCCTCACCAAGGTAAGTGAATCCCAATAATGTCTACCAATGAAGCGTTCTCTGAAGTAGGTATTTGAATGAACGTGATAAACAAAAGGGGAACAAACTATGCTGAATCAGTCCCTTCTTTAACTAATCATTCACTTAACCCATAATCTCTTTGTGTTGGGCTTCTCTAACTCTACATCGTTGTCTATTTGATGGAGTTTTTGTTGAATGACATGATCCTTAGGCCTTATTATTGGAAGTTCCCATGGCAAAAGACTTTAAATACAACATTGATGACTCGCTCTTAAACTTTTATGAATCTTTCCTTTATGTAACAAAGATATGTTCCTACTAATGTATTTGTGAGAGTGCACAACAGAAAGGAAAGCGAATATGGAACGAATAGAGGAGGAGGGTGAATGAGACATAGGAGAAAGAAGGAACAAATTGACTAATGACTGAAAGATATAAGGCTAAAACAGTCAACCCCAACACACAGCATATAGTGTTCGTGTGCGCGCTAGATGGTAGCAATGGGATGAGAGAAGAATGAGGAGGGATGGTTGAATGATGGATGAATGAGTGAGGGGGCAGACTGTCTATAAATAGGCAAATTCGGGCCACAATTGTTATATAAGTGTCGAGACCCAAAATATGGGTGCCTAGTTCAATTTGCTCAATTGACCAAAATGGTCATGGTGCCCAAAATGAAATGCATTAATGTACCCTTAATCTAAAGTGTCTAAAACATATAAAATGACATACAAACACAATGTCAGAGCTCCTAATGTTCTCATTTGACTTAGATTGAGGCTGATAGGGAAGAGGTGATTGTACAAGGCACATGTTTGCTAACATCCCCTCTTAGATTGTAGATGTTGGAGAAGGCCAAACGAGATGAAATGGATTCAAGGGTGGTAGGATAGCCATTGTTGATGAAATCTGTTGATGAAGAATGCCAACCAAGGAGCAACCCTTCTTCTTAGGGTGTGGGGTCTTCCCATAGTGAGGACACTTGGGATATCATTTACGCTTCCCCTTAAAAATCTATATTAGAGTTTGAAGATAACACCGATTTCTTGGACTTCTTATTCCCTTTCTTTTGCTTAGCTTGTGCTTTATGTGAAGATGCTACTGTGAAGGCATGGCTATGTGTACTAGCTTCGCCAAAATCTCTCCCCTTGCGATGCGCATCCTGCTTAAGCACCATCGAGACTAGCTCTTTCTAAGTGAGAATATCCTTGATATGAGAGGTGAAGAGACTGATGTAGAACGCATCATATTTTGGTGACAGAACATGCGAGAGAAGTGTCACAGCTAGGTTCTTCAAGGACACGATCTTACCAAGGGATGTGTGCTCATCCTGGATCTTCTCCATCTTGTTGATTTGATCCTTCATTGTAGGGGAATATGCGACAAAGAGTTGTCGCAACCTCAACTTGAGGGATATGCGATGCCCAAATTTTTGGATCTAGTAGAGAGACGACGCTTTCTTCAAGACTTCCACAGTGGTGTGGATGCGTCTTACATGCACACAGAATTTGCACAACTCAAAAAAAGAAAAGAGTGGGCTTTCTGATCCCACAAAGTTGCTGAGTCCAAGGTTGTTCAAACACAAAGATTCACAATAGGTCGGGGAGGGCTGTCCTAAAATCCCTAAGGTCAAAGGTGTCGAGGATGCACTCAACTTTGCATGGACATAGAGGGTAGTTCATTCCATCTAGCCTCTTAGATGCGGGTAGAGAGGTTAGGATAGGCACTTGCACTGGGGGTGCCATAACTACTAAGTAGGGATTGGTACTAGGTTGCTTGAGAAGATTGAGAAGGTAGAGAATGATAAGATGGTGGTTGGGAAGGAACCAACCATTCCATGATGCTCACAATCACGGCTTGTGAATGCCTGTCTTCATGGTCTCAGTTTTTACTATGATAGTCTAAATGGTTCTAATCTACACAAACAATACCCCCGCACACCCCCCCCCGAAAGAAAAAAAAAACCCAAAGCCACACTTGCCTTAAATGTCCTTCAAGAAAACCGGCAAAAAACCACATGAAAGGATTGGTTGCTCTGGCTGTTTGGGGTCTATCAGTCTGTTGGTCAGCAAAATATGATATGCAACAGTGTAGACGGGGAGTAATGGAGCTGGGAGGGGTGATTTGATGCTAGGTAGGCAGATGTTAGAGATATGGTCATCCCTAGGATGGGCACAAGCATGTACATGGCAGTTTAGGGCAGTTTATGTTGTTGCATAAAGATCTAGAGTAGGTTGGGCAATAGTTCAGCAGTTGCCAATAGGTTGGGTAGGGTTTCGGGCAAGCCAATTAGGGCGGACGGTATTTGCCATGTGGCATGCAATTGTTCGCCGCATTTTTTGCATTATTTTATTCATTTGTGTGCAATCGGCCATATTTGGCAATAGTTGGCTTTCTTGTATTATTTTATGCCTATGTAGGCAGGTGTGCCCATTAGTTTTGTTGCAAGTGAGAGAGCTCTTCAGTTGGTGATACTTCAACACTTTGTTGTATATATTTGCCTTCAGCATTCAACATTCATTCTTTGTAGTCTTCAATGTTTTACTCTCTCTTCTTCATGTTCATTTCTTTCTTTTGGTCTAGTCAAATGCTTTAGTACTTGCTACCCTTCGACATGGTATTAGAGTAGTGTAGAACAGCTGATTGATCATGGGCATTTGAAGAGTAGATTTCAATGCGACACCAAGACTCGTTTTCAGCATTGGAGGGCACAAAGACTACCTAAGCTAAGAAGATTTGTGGAATGGAGGTAAGAGAATAACTAAATTGAAAGCATGTCTTGCAAAAAGACACCAAAAAATGCATTTTTTGACTATACATCTCAAAAGAAGAGGTTTTTTGGGGAGGGGGGAAAGGCGTTTTTGGAGACGGGGGGGGGTTTTTAAAATTTGGGCTATCTTTTTGGACGCCCAATGGGACCTACTCGACATGGGGTGGTAGGTTATCTTGCCGCACCCCTCCTTCGTCATCGGCTCCTTCTCCACCACCACCACCTCCTTCTCTTTGTATTGTAGCTTCCCTAACACCATTGACAGGTTCCTCTACTTCTTTAGAGAGTATCCCTATCCCTTCTGCATTCCCTTAGCCTTTTGGTGGGGATGCATAGCCGCCGTTAGCTGGGGAGCTTCCTTCAGGTGAGGAGGATGTATCTTTCCTTAGCGAGGGGGAGCCCCTTTCCCAGATAGGTGATTTGCAAGTACCGAAGGCTCCATAGCCTCCCTCATAGCACGATGACCCTATCACCATTCCTCGGTGGTCTCGATGGCTCATGGAGGTGTTAGCCTGCTCTTTATCATTCTTAGTCTGTCATCTCCTGGTTGTGAGCTCCTGTCAGAGTCTGACAGGAGACAGAGGAGCTCTGTCAGTTCATTTTGTGGCTGTCCTGGTTAGCCCGCAGCCTGTGGGTGTCATACAGCCCAAACTGGGCTGTTTTTTGTGCAGTCTGCCCATTTTCTGGGCAGTCGGCCAGATCTGGCCAAAGTCGGCCAGATCTGGCTGGTTGGCCAGATTTGGCAGGTCGGCCAGTTTTTTGGCCTGGGGGCTATATATAGCAGCCTCCCCAGTCATTCCAGCATTATGCTCTGCAGGTTCAGCACTGCCTCCGTCATCTCCGTCTCCGGCATTGGTGCTGCCACTGCTTCCAGTCTGTCTTGGTCCCCTCACTGACGCTCCGGGCTGCGTGCAGGGACTGCTCTGTCCATTTCAGTGTATTCAGCATTCATCTCAGTCAGTGCAGACTTTCTTCCTTCATTCTTTGCTTTCTCTTTCCTCTCCTCTGTGTTCGTGTTCTTCTTCCGTTGCGCACTCTCACATGGTATCATCGCCTGATTGAGAGCATGGAGCACATACCCTCAGGAGTGAGATACCCTACCGCTGCTGCAAACTGATCAACAACTGCCAGGCAACTTCTACAGGAGGCCTTTCAGCCTGGGTTTTGCTGCCCACACTGTCTGCAGAGGCTGCCACGTCATCCAGCAACGCAGAAATCCTGCGTTTTCCATCAGGCTGTCCCTCCTGCTGCTGGGCGACCTCCCTACAGGCTGCGTTTTGCTGTCCTGCTGGTCGCTTTCACTCCAGGCGGCACATTCCTACTGGCGACTTCTTTCTTGGTGCTGGTGGTCTCTTTCCTGGTGATCGACATCAGTTATCTTTGCGTTTTGCAGATCCAGGTGTTTGTAGGCACTCTCTGCCTGCGTCTTGGTGGTTGGTGACCACATTGCTGGTCCTATTTCGACAGCGGCACAACTTTTTTTTGGTATTTTGCAGATTGGAAGATGTCTTACCAGTTTTCAGGCTTTGACGACTCAGAGGATGAACTTCTTTTTCATCATTCCTCTGAGCGGAGGCGGGATTATCGTGAAGTTCGACATCGGGAAGAACCTCCTCGCACTCATCCTTCTTCAGTCCATGCATCTCAGAGGGTTCCATCTACCGCGAAGGTTTCTTCAGTGAAGACTGCTTCAGATGTGCGGATGCCTTCCTTGATTCCCTCTATTCAGGTGCCGATTCTCCCTTCCTTTCCGAAGGAAGATAAGTTGGATGGTTCCAACTACTCCCTATGGTCATGCAAGGTGGCCTGCATCCTCGATACCTTTGACCTTTGGGAGCTTGTTTCTTCGCCCATCGACCGTCCCCCCGTGGATTCGTCCGATGGCACCTCTATGGACCGTGCAGCCTTATGGGATAGGCTCAACTCTCGAGCCCGTTTCTTTCTTTTTATGAGTCTCCATGATTCTGTTCTTGTACATGTTCACAGGTTACAGACCGCGGCGGAAGTGTGGACGAAGCTTGCGTCTTTGTATCAGCACAAGACATTTGCCCACAAGATTTCCCTGGAGAAGAAGTTGCGGATGCTCAGTCTTGATGGTTCTCCTTCCATGAAGGAGCACATCACGAAGATGGAGGATATGCGAGGCGAGCTAGCCTCTCTTGGTCGTCTGATATCGTCTGAGGATATGGCGATGATTCTGTTGACTCAGCTGCCATCACCCCGTTATGATGTCTTCTACACCAGCCTCATCACTTTGAGGACCCGTGAGACACTCCTATGGGAGGAGCTTTCCCCGCTTGTCTTGGAGCATGACGAGCGACTCAAAGAGGTGGGAGCCAGCGGCTCCACCAAGGCATTTACGGCCGGCACAGGTGGCGGCAAGAAGAAGAAACAAAAGAAGGAGAAGGCCAAGGACAAGAAGGAGGAGGACAAGAAGGATGCGAAGGAGAAGAAGCCCAAGTGTCCCCATTGTGGAAAGGGCACTCATCCCGAGGAGAAGTGTTGGCAGAAGTATCCCCATTTGAAGCCTAAGGAGAAGGACTCGAAGGCGGCCCCAGCCACAACAGAATCTGCGTTTGTGCATGTCTTTGTTGAGGAGGACACTGCCCTAGCTTCTACCACACAGGAGAAGCCTTGGCTCGTTGACAGTGGAGCATCTTCACATATGACCTTCCGTCAGGATTGGCTTCAGGATCTTCGTTCCAGAGGGGGTACAGTCACCATTGGTGACAATTCTACAGTTCCTGTTCGAGGCGTGGGGACTCTGCCTATGTTTTCTGACAGGCGGTCTTCCTCCGCCAAAGTTCTCTATGTCCCTGATTTGGGTTTTAACCTATTATCTGTGCATGGCCTTACTCAGTTAGGTACCCGAGTCATTTTTACTCAGGATGCAGTCACAGTGGAGGATGCTTCTACAGGTGATGCTCTTTGGACAGGTACACAGGAGGGTGGGCTTTATACGCTCACAGCCTTGGCTGCGCGGACTTCCCATGAGCTTGGGCTGCTTTGGCATGCTCGGTATGGTCATTTGAACCTCGATTCTCTTCGCCGGGCTTCTAGGAGGAAGATGGTAGAGGGACTTCCTGATTTCCCTCCTCTACACACTTTGTGCCCTAGCTGCTTGAGGGGCAAGTAGCACCGGCAGCCTCACCCGTAGGTTGCTTCTAGGAGGGCTACTTCTCCGCTTGAGTTGGTTCACACCGATCTTTGCGGACCTATGGGCACGGCCTCCCTTGGGAAGGCCAAGTATTTGATGCTGATTGTGGACGACTTTAGTCGTTATGTGTGGCCTTATTTCTTGGAGTACAAGAGCGAGGCGTACTCCCGTTTCTGTGAGTGGCAGGTGTTTGTGGAGACCCAAACAACTTCCAAGGTTCGTGGCGTTCGAGCTGATCACGGTGGCGAGTTCACTTCTCACCTTTTCTCTCAGTTTTGCAAGGACCATGGTATTCGGGTGGAGTATTCCCATCTGAACACACCATCAGAGAATGGTGTGGTGGAGCGTGCGAATCGGACCATGCTTGAGATGGCCCGATCTATGCTGGAGCATCGGAGTCTTCCTCATTTCCTTTGGGGCGAGGCGGTGGCTACAGCGGTGCATATTCGCAACCGCTCTCCGACTTCGGCGTTACAGGACATGACTCCGTATGAGGCTTTCTTTGGGAAGAAGCCTTCCGTGTCCCATTTTCGCATCTTTGGGTGCGATGCTTTTGTCCATGTGGACAAGAAGAAGAGGAAGATGAAGTTCGACTCTAAGTCGAGAAAGCTTATCTTCGTTGGTTATAGTATGACCACGAAGGGATATCGGCTCTACGACCCGACGACGCGGCAGGTTGAGGTGAGCAGGGATGTGATCTTTGATGAGGCTTCGGCCTCTGAGGATCCGATTGATGGTTCCATTACAGATGTTTCTTCATCATCGACGGACCCCCCCCCCCCCCCCCCCCATCCCCACCTTCTCTCCCTTCCCTTCCTTCCAAGATGCCCCTTAGCACCCCCCCTATTCCTCCTCCTTCGGCTTCCCTTTCCCCTTTGGTGGATGTGCCTCCGTCTACTACGAGCTCTTCTACTGCCACTTCGGGATCTTCACGGGATATACAGCCTTCTTCAGATGCGGAGGATCTACCTTCACTCGGTGAGGGGGAGTCCCTCTCCGATTTGGGTGCTTTGCAGGTTCCGGAGACCCCCCGGTCTCCCTCACCGCAGCAGGAGTCTCTCAGGATTCCTTTATGGTATCGCCGGCTCATGCAGGATTCAGGTGTTACTCACTTTCCTGCTTCTTCTACAGGTCCACGTCGATCAGCCCGTTTACAGGCCCAGCGGGACAGTTCACTATGTGTGAACTATGCTCTTATGTCACAGATTCTTCAGGATTCCGAGCCTTCCACTGTGAAGGAGGCTCTTGCACAGGATATTTGGAGACAGGCTATGGAGGCTGAGCTCGATTCCATCGAGCGAAACCATACGTGGAAGCTTGTACCGCGTCCCGCGAAACGGAAGGTGATTGGTGTGAAATGGGTCTTTAAGACCAAGTATCTTGCAGATGGCTCCTTGGACAAGCATAAGGCTAGGCTTGTTGCCAAGGGTTTTGCACAGCGTGCAGGGTTGGACTACTTTGAGACTTTTGCTCCTACAGCCAGGTTGTCCACCATCCGAGTTCTTTTGGCTCTTGCTGCTCACCACCGTTGGCCTGTCTATCAGATGGACGTCAAGTCTGCTTTTCTGAATGGCGTTCTTGAGGAGGAGATTTATGTTTCACAGCCTCCTGGTTTTCTTGTGCAGGGGAAGGAGGATCATGTCTACAGGCTGTAGAAGGCTCTTTATGGCCTAAAGCAGGCTCCTCGTACTTGGTACCAGCGGATTGACCGCTTCTTTCTACAGAGTGGCTTTGCGCGCTCCGCTTATGATCCCAACCTCTACTTACGGGTTGTGGGTTCTCTTTCGGTGTTCTTATCTTGTATGTGGATGATCTTATCATTACAGGGAGTGACACTCAGCAGGTGGAGCATACATGGTCCATTCTTCAGCAGGAGTTTGACATGACGGATCTAGGGATCCTTCACTTCTTTCTAGGCCTGGAGATCTATCAGATGGCACAGGGCATTTTTATCTCGCAGCACAGGTACATCTCCGAGCTTCTTTCGGAGTTTGATATGGCTGAGTGTCGGCCTATCTCATGCCCCATGGACCCCGAGTCCAAGCTTTTGACAGCTGGAGTTCCTCTTACCGATCCCACCCGTTATAGGTGCCTTGTCGGCTCTCTTATCTGGCTGCTTCACACTCGGTCGGATATCTCTTTTGTGGTGGCTTTATTGTCTTCTTTTATGCAGACTCCTACCCAGGATCACTGGCAGGCGGCCTTGCGGGTTCTTCGCTATTTACAGGGGACTCGATCCTTCGGGATCATGTATGGCGATGGGATTACCCTTTCTGGATGGAGTGATTCTGATTGGGCAGGTGATGTGGATTCGAGACGATCCACTACAGGTTATGCTTTCACCCTTGGATCTGGTGCTGTCTCTTGGAGCAGCAAGAAGCAGCCTATTGTGGCACTTTCTTCTACAGAGGCTGAGTATCGGGCCCTATGTTCGACCGCTATGGAGGCAGTTTGGCTCCGTCGCTTACTCGCGGAGATTGGCTTTTCCCAGACCGGACCTACGGAGCTGCGCGTGGATAACCAGAGTGCTCTTGCTCTGGCCAAGAACCCGGTGTTTCATGCTCGCACGAAGCACATTGAGGTTCAGTATCACTATGTTCGAGAGCGGATCGTGGATTCGGAGCTGGTGGTGGTCTATTGTCCTACGGCGGACAATGCAGCTGATCTCTTTACGAAGCCTTTGCCTCAGGCTTCTTTGCTTCATCACATGCGGTTCTTGGGTCTTCAGACTCTCCCAGGAGTTGAGAGGGGGTGTTAGCCTGCTCTTTGTCATTCTCAGTCTGTCATCTCCTGGTTGTGAGCTCCCGTCAGAGTCTGACAGGAGACAGAGGAGCTCTGTCAGTTCATTTTGTGGCTGTCCTGGTTAGCCAGCAGCCTGTGGGTGTCATACAGCCCAAACTGGGCTGTTTTTTGTGCAGTCTGCCCATTTTCTGGGCAGTCGGCCAGATCTGGCCAAAGTCGGCCAGATCTGGCTGGTCGGCCAAATCTGGCCAGGTCGATTTGGCCGGTCGGCCAGATTTGGCAGGTCGGCCAGTTTTCTGGCCTGGGGGCTATATATAGCAGCCCCCCCAGTCATTCCAGCATTATGCTCTGCAGGTTCAGCACTGCCTCCGTCATCTTCGTCTCCGGCATTGGTGCTGCCACTGCTTCCAGTCTGTCCTGGTTCCCTCACTGACACTCCGGGCTGTGTGCAGGGACTGCTCTGTCCATTTCAGTGTATTCAGCATTCATCTCAGTCAGTGCAGACTTTCTTCCTTCATTCTTTGCTTTCTCTCTCCTCTCCTCTGTGTTCGTGTTCTTCTTCTGTTGCGCACTCTCACAGGAGGATGAAGGTGTTACCCATTTTTTTACTACTACTATAAGTCTACGCAAATCAACTTGTTTACAGGCCCAATGGGATAGTTCACTTTGTGTGAAACTATGCAGGATGAGCTTGATTCTATCGAGGGAAATCAGACTTGGGATTTGGTTCTGTATCCTCGACAACGGAGGGTGATTGGTATGAAGTGGGTTTACAAGACCAAGTATCTTACAGATGGTTTCTTGGACAAGCATAAAGCTAGGCTTGTTGCCAAGGGTTGTGCACAAAGAGTAGGATTGGATTATTTTGAGACCTTTGCACTTATGGCTCGTATGTCTACCATTTGAGCTATTTTGGCTCTATTCGCTACAGGTGCCTTGTTGGCTCCCTTATCTGGCTCATCCACACTCAGTCGGATGTTTCTTTTGTGGTGGCTTTGTTGTCTTCTTTTATGAATTCTCCTACGCAGGATCACTAGAGGGCAGCCTTGCATGTTCTTCAATATTTACAGGGGACCCAATTCTACGGGATCATGTATGGTGATTGAATTACTCTTTCTGGATGGAATGACTCTGACTGGGCAGGTGATGTTGAGAAACCAATTCTTCAGTTGATATACTTCATTTAGGGTTTCTCATTGACAGCTCCAAAAAGAGCTAGTGTTCACAATTTGGCCACTTTTTCAGTGGGTGCCCACACAATGGTGCACCACCCTAGATAGCTTATCCCTATAAATAGGTAGTTCATTCATTCTTCACCACCCCACTACTCTTCAGTCATTCTTCACCATCTTTTTCGGTCACCACCACTACTTCCCTTCTCTCACCAGTCCCTTCCACTGCCCTTACACCCCTTTAAGAGGACATTGCGGTTTGTGGCTCTAATTGCCTTCACCCTTTCTCTTTTGCTTCAGATGCCTTGTTCCAGTATTAGGCCTTGTGTTTGGAGCATCTTCCACTTGGTGTTACTATCATTTGCTTGGCATCAATATCCTTCTTCTTTAGGCTCCACCTTCACTTGCGATTTTTAGTCTGAAGGTCTTCTCCTTGCTTAGTGTCATCATCTCCAGCTTGACGTCAGCATCCTAGCCTTTGGTGACAGTCTACATCACTGAGCGTCGGTGTTTTCATCATTCATCTATCACAAGGGCTGCTAGGACTTGCATTTTTGCAGCCTGGCTCCTTCTCCATCACGTGGTGCCACTTGTTTGTCATAGAGGTTGTTGGGACCTGCGTTTTTGTAGCTTGGTTCATCCTCCATCACCTGGCGTTATCATTATCCACTTGATGCCAACATTTGGACTGCTTTCCTTGCGTTTGATAGCTTCGACACTTTGGGATTTGCGTTTTTCTATCTAAGTCATTCCCTGGCATCAGAGGACCGTGGTTTGCTCCCTCAATAGTTGTCCTTCACCTTCCAGTGATTACTTTGGTAGCCCATTGTGCGACGGATTGCGTTTCGCTCCCTTCACTATGCAGATTTCCCATAGGTGTTGTTGCTTGATTCAAACAGGATTGTGCAGTTATCTTTTGAGCTTTAGCTCCGTTGTATCAGCTTTTCTTCTCATAGCATGATTTAGTGCATCATCACTGTGTTCTTCTTGTGTTTCTAAGTTTCTCTTTTTTCTTAGTGTTTGCCGTGCACACTCTGTGTTACTTCTCGCAAACCCTATTGCCTCTTTGCACTGTTGCTTATTTTGACATGGTATCAGAAGAGCGCAGGAGCTCAGAGAGCTAAAGACCCTATTCGTTAGAGAAGGCATAGACAAGTTGCGGGTTCGGCATCATCTATTGATTTCCCCCCTTATTTCTATTGCATCATATGGAGATAGAGATACCCTTCTCTTCCTCTCCCACCTATCCTTCCCTTTATAGGTTGACACTCTGGTGCTATGACTTCTCCACAAGGAGATGGACAAACCACTAGGTGCTCCTTTTTTGGCATCATCAGAACCCCCATTGATGCTTGTTGACATGGATCTTTGCCCCTTATCCCATTGGAGTATATGCATCTAGCTCTAGGCACTCAATGTGCCACCTCTCCCTTTTGGGCCACATAGTTTATTTTGCATCGGCTTTCAAATTTTAATGCTCAAGGCAGTAAGACGGTTTGATACGCACTAAGCCCTTTTGAGCCACATGAGGATCGACTGGTGCCATGGCCTCCTTGCGACCACTACAATGTGCTATGGAGGTTGCTTCTACTTCTTCTAGGGTTTGAGGAATGCCACCTCGACAACTTGCGGTTCTACAGTCCGCTCCCTTGAGAGAGAGTGATTGATAGTGATTGTTCGACACCCTCTATTACTTTGGCTCCGCAGTATGCTCCATTAGCTTGAGCCTCACCTTTCCCCATCCTTAGACTACTCAGGTTCGAGAGGCCACCTTTGGGCATTCGATACCCCAGATACCTTCTTTGGCCTGACTGGTGGCACTTTCTTTGTCATTAGATAATTCAGAGTCTATGGTCCACGAGTTTTCCTTGACAAACACAAGGCACGATTGGTTGCCAAGGGTTTTGCGCAAAGGGTAGGTGTTAACTTTCATGATACTTTTGCACCCATAGCTCGTGTGACCACCATTTGAACAGTACTTGTTCTTGCTAGCCATAGGAGATGATTGGTTTATCAGTTTAATGTCAAGTCCACGAACTTGAAGGATGATGTAAAGGAGAATATCTATGTAGAGCAGCCTTTTGACTTTTTTTCCTTAGATGGTAAGGTATACAGGTTAAAGAAGGCTCTCTATGACCTTAAATAGGCTCCTTGTGCTTGGAATGAGAAGAGCAACTCGTTCCTTTGAGAAAGGTTAGGGTATATTGGAGATCTACATTCGATCCAAATTTGTACATCCATACGACAATGGGAGGGCACGCGGTATATGTGCTCTATGTGGATAATCTCATCTTGACAAGTGACCATACCCAAATGGTCAAGTAGACTAAGATAACACTCCACAAGAAGTTTGGGATGACGGATATGGGGTTTCTTCATTTCTTTCTAGGTCATGGGATATGGCATATTGAGAGGGGGATCTCTCTCCTAGGAGTGGTATGTGGAGGAGCTCAACAACTTTTGAGATGTAGGAGTGTCAGACCATTTCTACTCACATGGATTTGAATTTGAATGCTATGGCTCATGCAAATTCACCATTGGTGGATGCTTCGTGCTATCAACCATTGGTTGAGTTGTTGATTTGGCTTCTGAATATTTGGATCGATTTCTGCTTTCCAATCGATTTGCTTGAAGGCGCCCCCCCAACCTTGGCCTATTATATCGAGTAGGTGTAGATGGTTCGGCTTTGGTGTTATGAGGCTGGGTGGATTCAAATCGAGCTAGAGATGTTGATCAGAGGAGATCAACTATAGGCTATTATTTTCTTCAAGGTACACGTTAATTTCTTGGAGCAGCACAAGAAGCCGACTGTAGTTGCCCTTTCATCAACAAAGGCTAGGTAATCGAGCAGGTTGTACTACCACTTGTGAGACCATTTGGCTTCAGAGGTTACTAGAGGAGCTTTGCTGCTCATAGACAGGAGCTACTGCACTTCTATGTGATAATGAGAGTTACATAGCATTGGGATGGAATCCCATTTTCCATGCTATCAATATTAGTGAGAAGCTCTTGGATGGGACCACTCATGTGGAGTATTGCAAGAGAGGATAATGTGGTAGATTTGTTCACCAAAGCACTTCCTCAAGCCATTCTTCGTCAGCATTCCATATACTTAGCCTTATGCTGTGTCTAGGATCTAAGAGGGGGTGTTTATGGTCATCCCCAAGATGGGCAGAATCATATACAGGGCAGTTTATGCTGTTGCATTATGTTCTGGATGGGCATCAATTTAGCAGTTGTCAATAGGCTGGGCAGAGTTTCGGGCAGGCCAAACAGGGCAGACAGTACTTGTCATGTGGCATGCAGCTGCATGTCATGTCTGCCCTGAATAAACACAGTCTGCAGCACAAGATTTGATGATAGTAGCACCAAGGAAGTGCCGTCCAGCAGGATTTGAGCGGTGCCTAGCTGCTACAGCAGCCGCCTGTGGTAAATGCAGCATGATAAGCACTGCCTGCACAAAAACAAAAGTTAAAGATGCACTATCCGTGCAAAACAGAAGGTCAGTTGGCAGCAACTAATGCCGTCCAGCCCATTGTATGTGCCACCCAGCAGAGACGGAGGCTCCCAAGCATAAAACTCATGGTATAGAGGTATGCCCAGTACCAAACACAGCTTTTAAGTGCAGAATTCAGGCCACTCTGCACAGAAGAGAGAAAATGCAGGGGCTGCAACATCTGGAGATGACACCCAACTAGAAGGATTTTTGGACAATTACTTCTTTTTGAAGACTCCAGCTCCGACCAAGGTGAGTGATACCATGTGTGAGTGCGCAATGGGAAGGAAAGCAAACACATGACATGATTGTCTACTCAAAGAATGAGACAAAGCATATAAAGCATTTGGACATTATGTCACAAGACTATGACAACTATTACCTTTTTGTTGATTTCTTTATTACATACTTTATTTGGTTTTTCTTTTTGGAAGGATCCCTTTTGAAATCTAAACGCTTGAGTTGCATGGCCAGTATTTGAAACGGACAGGAATGTCTAGTGAGTCAAGACTGGACAGTTAAGGTCCAGTACAAGTCTGGAAGAGACTGATGGCACTGTAGATTGACAAGTCTGGAAGAGACTTGTGAAAGTGTATATGGACAAGTGTGTTGAAGAACTAGCCTGGAAGAGATTAGTTCAAAGTGAAGATGGATAAATCTTCAAGAGATTAGTCCATGTGGGGTCATCAGTGGAAATTCACTTTCAGTTGAGCTACATTGCAAATCTGGATGTAGCCATAGTCTGCAAAGATGGTCAGAAGACTAGTGGGATGCAATGGAAGCAACTCCTAAAATTTAGGGAGTTACTATTTTTGGACCTCAGAATCTGTTCGCGTCATTATCTTCGTTTTTGCACGAGGATCAATCTTTTGGTCTGTGCCGAGGTCAAATTCTGCACCGAGGATGGAGAATTTTAGACCGGAAGGCTGGAATAGAAAATATCTTCCAGTGCTGCCCCTTGGCACAAATTTGTGCACTTACCTTTTTAAAGAGGGGCTGGCGTGCAGTTTTTTGATGGTCGGGGGCTCATTTGTGAAAGGGGAGATGGATTGCTGCAGATGGAGAGCTCTTGAGAGCTGGTCTACCTTGTCTATGATGCACAGAGGGTTGAGCTTGCTTCCTACTCTCTCTCTTTCTCTCCCTGATAGTATGGTTATGCTGCAAAGTCAAGGGCCTTTCTTTTGATTCAGGTACAGCTGTGTGGAATATGCTGTTTTTGCATGAGGCAAGAGCCTCTTTTCTCTAGGAACAGGAGCAGTTGTTTGCTGCCCACAAGCAAGAACAGGTGAGGGTGGTAACCTCACCAAGCAAGTGTCTGAAACAACATTAAATCAGTTTTGATTTTGGACTGTTCAGAGGTTATTTTAGAACCCAATTAATGTTAGAATCAAGGGGCACTTGGCCCAGATGATGCAGACAGTGCAGGGAACAATATGAGCTGAGAACAGGTGTCAGAACAGGTCTGAACCAGTAATTACAGTGGGCTGAACAGTACATGGAACAGTATGAGTTGTAAACAGGTTTCAGAACAGGTCTGAACCAGTAATTACAGGAGACTGAAATGGTCAATTCTGAACTCCAACCAGAAGTTTCAGATTTGGGCAGAGTTTCCCCTCCTGGTCAACTTGTTTTGGGTCAGTAATTGTATTGTTATGCTGCCAAATTTCACCCAGAATAGGTGAAAGACAGCCCATTGTACTCTCTCTCTTTTTAAAAATAAAGAAATACCGCAAGGGGCACCTAACTTAGGGGCCAACAGGGTGTCTGTGTGGCAACAGGAGCATTCTAGCTTCCTGTATTTCTTCTTGATTCTGTGTCTTTAAGTTCAGGTAAAGTGGGCGACTGTTAATTGGGTGAAAGCATTTATATATTTTAGATGTCCAAGCAATAGAGCCATGAAAGTTTGAAGCAAATTGAAATTCAGCAAACAATAAACTCACAACAATGTATTTGTGCATGCCCTTTTATAATCAGTCTAGCTTTGCCCCTGGTCTTGCCCCTGGTCTCTGCCAACTATTGCTTTCACCAATGGTGGAGGTTCACATGACAAAACTATCCTAAGTGCTACTTACCAGGCACCAAGCACAACAACAAACTGATCTAATCTCTTCCTGGGCTGATGTCTACCCACCAACAGGGGTCTTTACTGCACCATGCAGCCGTAAATAGACCTTATTCAGCATAATTGTTTCCAAAAAGAGAGAAGATGATAATCGACCCTGATTTAATCCCAAAACAGCAAGTCTATGACAGCAGCCAGAGAAAGAGAGAGAAGATGGTTTTCAGTCCTCATTTGTTTCAAACATTGAGAGCAATATGAGAGGAGATGACACACAGCGAAATGCTAATCCAAATCAGTAGCATGATGCTGTTCCTAGTGCCATGATGCTCACATCTGCTGGTCACAATGCTAGAAAAAGTAGGTAGCAATGCTATATCTCAGCCTCCATACATAGGAAGCTCTTCTCTTGCTTCAGAATGGCTTCTCTCAGCCTTAATCCAGCCCAGTATGGCTGTCCCAATCTGCATGTAGAGCCCAAAATAAGAAGCCATGCAAAAGTCCCAGGCTAATTTTCTGATATACAATATGATATTTTAATATTAATGACTGCCCAAACATAAAAATTTAAGTGGTGGTCTAATTTAGTCTAAACCTAAAATTTTAATATCCTTGTCCAAACTTGGGCCCAAACTGTCACATGAAGGCTCTAAGCACTCCTTTGACCCTTAAATTTCACATTGTAACCTTTGGAAATTATAAATTGTAAGGTCTTGCCTATGTCCTTTGCCAATGCAATATCCGACAATGATCATTCTTAGAGAGAATAATAAGCTCAGGTTCCCTTTCTTTTGTTCCTTTAGATGCAGCACTTAGTGATCCTCTTTTTAGGAGCAATAAGTACTATTGAAAGGTCGCACCATGCAGACAGAGTCAATAATATGTTTTCTACACTAGCAAATCTTGAAAGTAGCAATTTTTAAGAGTCCAAAAGCTAGGCTTATATACTGATGTCTATATATCTTGATGCATCCTTTATGCACTGGCACATGATAATGTAAAGATTTATAGTTATTGAGAAAGAGAGAGAGATCTGTCCATGATAAATTTGCAAACCTTGCCATAATTCAAGTTGGATGCCGCTATTGACAAAAGATCTCAAGCAATCATGATGCTGTTTTTAAGTGAAATTTTGGGCTTCAAGTCGAAAGGAAACACAGCACAAGAAAGGATATTAAGGAAAACAAGTACAAGCAAGAGCATAGGAAAGAAGCCTACGTATATAATGTGGATAACTATCATCCACATAACTAGGTGGGTGCTCAACATAAACTTCGTCTTGCACCTCCTGATGCAAAATGGCATTTTTAACATCCATTGAATGCATGATCCAACCCTTTGATGCAACCATTGATGTGATAGCCCTCGTAGCAGCCATTTTGGCTACTAGCGTAAAAGTCTTCTCATAATCAATACCATGAATCTACAAACATATCATTGGAAAGGTCTTGATGAGAGGATTCTAAAGTACCCGTGTTTGACAAAGTTAGAGTTTATATGCTTAAGTTATGGCCTCTTGATAAAAAAAAGTAACCTCAAAAGTTTTGTAATGGCAATCTCACCCTTGTTTGTCCTTATGGAATATTCCTTAGAATCCTAAGGAGCTTAAAAGGCCCAAAAGTGAGTCCAAATTTTTCCTAATGCATTTTTTGCTAACCAACCTTGCCTTGTAGCACTCAATTGATCCATTGCACTTATACTTCACCTTGTAAACCCCTTTGCAACCAATAGCTTTCTTACCTTCTAGTAAAGGCACCAAATCCCATGTGCCACTTTCCTTAAGAAAAGGCCATGTGGTATTTGGTTTAGAAGAGGGAAAACGTTCCGGCTTGTGGAGGTGTCCTTTAGGTTTTTCGGGTTGTGCAAGAGGGGTTGCTGGGTTGGCTGCTTCCATGAAGAATGGTGTTGTTTGTGTTTTCCTAGTATGAGAGTTCTCAAAGGTGACTGATTAGTGTTCAAGGTCAATGTATATGTGTCGGATTTATGTGGTCTTCATTACTGTTTTTTGAGTATGCAAAGGTGCTTGAAAGGAGAGTGATTATCAATGTTTGGCATTTTCTTGCATATTACTTTAGATACCAGCCAAGTTCGCAATTGAACTTTTGAAACAAGGTTCCTTCCCAGCAATCAGAGGAGGAAGGAGACTCTTGAATACTGAGAAATTGATGTTCAGAGCAGATGAGAGCCCAGCTGCTGAGGTTGGTCTTTGTATGCTTGCTATGGATGTAACCAATGGTAAATACTTACTTATTGGAATGGATTATATATCTTATTTTGTCTATATGGGTTACACCACTGGCAGGTCAATGAAGGGACTACATCAGCTCATGTGCTGATTACAGTAGATGCAGAGGGGGTAGTTGCAAGGCCATACACAAAAGATCATGACACTGTCATCTATAATATCTGTAAGCTTTTCTTGCCTGCTAATTTTGTACACATACATTTCAAGCTTGGGATTGGTGCTCATATGCTGAATTCTCCTTAATATATTGTTTCCTTTTGATACCTTTTATAGCATCTTTGGAGTTCTGCATAGGGTGGAAGGTTTAAGATAGGTTGTGGAAGTAGAGCATTCATATGGCATGGTGGTTCAGCAACAAGGGCTTGATTTCTCATACACAAGCATGCACTTTTTCTTGTGATTTTCCATGTGTGATACTGCTAGAGCAGGGACCTGGGATGGGTTGGAGCATTGGAGGGGGTTTGATTGTTCAGATTCTTGGGGATATAGGCGCAAGAGGATCTGATGCTGATCTTGAACTGGTGGTTTTATTTTAGTAAAACTTTGCATTGCTGAAGTATCTCATTTTGAATGCAGTGTGTGAGGAGGTTAGACTTGGTATCCCACTGCAGGCTTGGTGGATTGGTCTGCTGGGGGTAGGGGCAATAATACTTTCTGCATTAGGTCCAATGTATTTGCCCAAAAATTTACTCCCCCGGAAAGGTAAAGAAGTACTGAAGGAGCTGGCTGCTTAAATGTTTTTATGGCAATCAGTTGGTGATTTTGTATCTGTTTCTTGCCCTTTGAAGTTTCCCTCAAGAGTGCAGCTATCTCCCTTCTTCTTTTTTCTTTTCCAAAGATGAATGCAGGAAGCTGCAGCAATGTTGTTAAATGCTTACATGTGTCTAAAAGTTGTGGTCGAAAAAATTAAATAAGTGCTTCCTACCAAATTTTCTTCTCGAGAAAGCATTTGTTGTACCAATCCAGGCTATTCATTCGTCTTCATATGGCCAGTTTGGTGGCTTCTTAAGCTCAATGTCATCAACCAAATCTGTTGCATTTAATTAATCTTTTAGTTTACATGGAATTGGTACCTGTTCTGAGCAATTTACAAGCTAAGTTATGAGGGTGATGACTTATCTTCATAAGTCTTGTTATTGGACTGAGATGCTTGGTGATAACCTAGCAAGTCCAGCCGCTAAATATTTGAAGGTTTGCATTATTGGTATTGCAAATGTGAGTGTGCTTTATGTGACTTTCCTTTTTGTGATGTGTTTTGCATTTTGGAGAAATATTGTAATAATCTCTGTTTTCAAGGCTGCTGCCATGGTGAATGCTTCAAAAATTCTTTGAACCAATCCTCCGCGCTCCCCCCCACCCAAGAAGAAGAAGAGGAAAGCACACACACAAAGATGTAGGCTATATCCAAACTTTAGCTCATCCAAAAAGGTTGGTGGCTCGCTGAGCTCCATTCCATCAACTTTGTTTGTATTGGTGTCAACTTTTAGTTCACATGGAATGGGTCCTTTTTTTGAGTGTTTTACAACCTATCTTATGAGGGTTCCTTTTTTGAGCATTGTAGTTTACATGGAATTGGTCTCTTTTAGTTTACATGGAATCAATCCACTTTTTGAGCATTTTACCATAACTTACCTTTGACGGATTGAGATGCTTGATGATAACCTAGTACAAGGCTGTCTTTTAAGTATTTGAAGGTTTGCATAATTTGTATCACAAATAGTAGTGCCCTTTATGCTGCTTTAATGACTTGTGATGTGATTTGCATTTTGAAGAGAGATTGTAATAATCTTTTTGTTCAAGGAAATGATATGCTTCAAAAAAACGTTGAACTAGACAAAATACTTTTGCACCAATCATTGTTGTATTTAATGGTCTTCTTGTTATACCAAAGTTATGTGGCTAGGGAATGTAGGCATCATCAAACCTCTTCATTATTTTATTCTCCTAAAATGACATGCTTCAAAAAAACATTGAACTAGACAAAATACTTTTGCACCAATCATTGCTGTATTTAATTGTCTTGTTATATCGAAGTTATGTGGCTAGGTAATGTAGGCATCATTAAACGTCTTCACTATTTTGATCTCCTTTTAGGTTACTTGAAATTTGTTCCTCAGAAATTAGCTCATAGTAAGGTCACAATTTTACAAAGTCAATTTCCTAGGGTTGCAATATGCTCTTTGTACATCATAGAAATGGAATCTTTGTGACAATCTAGAGCCTTTGTTGATTTTTTCAAGCACTTCAAGTTCTATCACTTTTAGATTGAGCTTGATTGTGTTTCATGTATGTTTAATGAATTCCATGTGATTTGCATTTAAAAGGAAGATTGTATAAATCTTGCTTTTTGAAGTGATGCTTTGAATTCTTGTATATACAACCACCTATCTTTTGAATGAATTGGTTGTCTCTTGGTTTGAGTTGGCTGAAGTAAGTGGCTTGTGATTTTGGGACTTGTTTACCTCTTTGCCTAGCCATTATTTCAAAGAGTGCTTAAAATTGCTATATGTAGAGCAAGTTACTTTCCCAATCACTTGGTTAATTGCCACTTTAGGAGAATAAAATAATGAATTTTTTTTCATGGAACTTAAGGGTAGCATAATATAGGTATTTAGTACTCGTAAAGTAGCATACCTAGTATGAAAACATCAAAATAATGGAAGAAAGGTCATAGTGGGTTTGAAGGTCACGTGAGTCTTTTATAGATTTCTATTCATATTCTCAAGGCAATTTACAAATGAAGATATTCATGAATCCTTTAAATTATTGTACAAACTAGGTGAATTCTCTTTCCAATTGGGTGGCTTTTAGAAACATATTGCTATAATATAGCTTTGATGGATTGGTTAGTTGTTGCTTAATCATCATTCTACAAAGTGTTTAGATGTATGTAATGTCATACTTGTACTTTAGCAATCACTCATAATCAACCTTATTGTATCTTGCGCTCGTGACAACGAAAAGCTTGATTAGCTTTTGCATTTTTCACATCCCATTTACTTTTTTTCGAAGTTGAGGATTTTTATAGATGTTATCGACGAGACTTTGGTTGCTCTTTGATTGTAAGCTTAGAAGTTTCCTTTAGGTGCTCTCTCTTAAAGTGTAGGATTATTTGTACCTTATAAAGTTGAGACTAGGTATTTGATGTGTTTAAATTTATGAATTGGGTAGGATGTTAGCCTTGTCTTAACTTAGACCATTTAAAGTTTTATTTCACTCTCTTTGAACGTTCAATCTCCTTGGATATGAGTTCATTTTAAATATCAATATACATTATCATGAGTGTTGGGGGTAAAGGCGCATGTGCTTGATCACTTGTGTTTTATTACACTGATAATACTCACACATATATACGCACAGAAGTTGATGGGTGTTTATCATTGTCATTTTATTTTTTATTCTTAAAAGTGACGTTAAAATGAGGGAAGGTTAGTTACACATTGTTATTGTTGGAGTTTTCACATCATGTCTCTTGCTTGGCCTACCATAGCTTTTGCTTTGGCTCATGGACTTTCACTCTGAGCTTCCTTCCTTTAATTGGTATTAGAGCATTGATACGGGTAGTTGCCTCTTTAGCTTTACTTTAGCCTAGCCTTAGAAGCTTTAGTTTTTCATCAATGGCATCCATGGTTTCAACTTGTTAAGGTAATTGTTGATATTTAGCTCTTTTCAAGTCTCTTTATACTTGTTAGGAATCTTTCGGGTGATATTATCATCCATTACTTTTTAACTCATTACAACCAGCAGTAGCATAAGCAATATAATAATAGCTAGTGTGATTTGTGTTAGTGATTTGAGCTTGCAATATTCATTTGGTATTTGATTTTATTCTAGTGGGAGTTACTTGCTCACTAGTTTGATACTTCATATTTGAACAGAGATTTGGGTTTACGCAGTTGAGCTTACTTCAGTGAGATCGTGGGACTTAGTTGAGTTATGGTTGAGCTCTCTTGATGCTATTTGGATGTAGTTGTTGTCTAGCGTGGACTAACTTGATTCATACTTTGAGCTGGTATCTATCTCTATCAAGTTATTATTGATGTATCCAAGTATTTAAAGTACCAACAAAATAAGGACTCCACCTTATTACTAGCCGAACTCCTTTAGCCATTACCTATTCTTACGGGTAAACGGATTGACATTTCCATGGATTTTATAATGGGATTACCTACTACTAGTCATGGATGGAATAGTATCTATATGGTTGTATTGAGCTTTTTTACACTTGCTTAGTCAGTTGTGTATTTGATAGTTCTCTTCATCATCTTTGAGATCTATTATGGTTGAGTTATGATTAAGCTCTCTTGATGCTATTTGGATGTATTTGTTGTCTAGTGCAGACTAACTTGATTCATACTTTGAGCTGACATCTATCTCTATTAAGTTATTAGTGATGCATCCATCTCGCTTAGCTATGTATTGCGTTTTTTACACTTAGTTAATTGTGTATTTGATAGTTTTCTTCACCATCTTTGAGATCTACTATATATGTGATCGTTGAGTCTCTAGAATGTTTAAGAGTTCTTGGTATTGACTGTCTACTCAGTGAGTGCTAGTGGTTTGTATATATTTCACTTCTTACAGGATATACTTAGCGATTGCAGATTGGATTTTATTGGTTGATTGCTCACTTGGCCTTAGATTTTACTGTTGTCATTATTTTCAACTTGTTGTAATTGTAAGTTTATGCATTCTTTACAAGGACATATGCTTTGACTTGATCATCATCTATTGGTAAATAATGTTTAGTTTTACTCTTTTTTATTTTTTCTTTGTTAGACATTGTATTAGCTTTAATTTTGACATGTTTTGTTGTAATTTACAATAGCTTGTTTGTCTTGGACAGTGGTTTTATTTCTTGCATTATGGTTAGTAGGCTATCTTTAACATTGGGACGTTGGATGACACTAATTATAACTATTAGAAGGTATAAATTTGATAGATTCTAGTGCAGAAATTGTAGATTAAGTCATTGAGATATGAGGGTATAAAGTTGGAATGCTTTGATAGTGAGGATTGGGTTGAATTGGATGAGTTATGTGAATCTACAATCATTTTGTCACTCTCTAAGTAGGTCTACTCTAATGTCTTCACGATAGATTACTTACGAGTTATGGGATAATATTCATAATATCTATGATAATTAGAGCCTTGTCTCTCAGATATATTGGTTGAAGTAAGTCATGGATCTTCATATGGAGGGGATTTTCATTTTCACCTACTTAAATGAGTTTCATTTTATTTTTAGTCACTTGTTTTCATAGAGAATTGAATTTAAGATTTTTTTTAAATTAGTTATATTGAGGTATGGAACACAATGCATACTTGCTTGTTGAAGGGCTAAAATTGTAGAATATAGAGAGTACTAATTTGAATGAAGAGGTTAATCGAAAAAATGTAGATGTTTTTTGCATCTCATGATTTGATGGTTGAAGCAACAATGGTAGAAGTAGTAATAACCACCATGGGAGTGACTCAAAAGTCTCATTCTTAATCACATGGGTAGTCTTGTAGTAAGTCATGTCATAATTGACTTGTCACTATTATGAAAAGCGGAGTCATATTTGGTCACAATGCCATAAAATGCGTGATGACAAGCGCAAAGAAAAGGAAAAGGATAAAGTGCAGGAGAAGAATGATAATTGTAGTATTGTCCTTAGTAAGTCCAGTGTCAAGATTGAAGATATTAATTTCATGCAAATTGATTTCGATAATAACTATATACTTACATATTCTCTTGATGTTTCATAGTTGATTGATGTCTCATTCATCTATGCTTAGGGTTGGCTAATTGATTCGAGGGTTTCATTTCATGTCACTCCTCATGGAGGGTGGTTCCACTCTTATAGTATGATAAGATCTATCAAATTGGGTAATGACTTGGTATTGGATATTGTTAATAGTGCTCTAATATTCAAAACCAAAGTTTTTAACATGATATTTGACCTTGCTAGATCTACGTATCATTGGATCACTCAATGGAGTCTTTATATTACTATGTGCTCTTTGTACACATGGTGTCTCGAATAAAGGAATACCAAGCTCATCATCCAAATTCTCTAAACCATTAGAATCTCCATTAAATTTCAAATGATTAGTAGATATATTAATACCATTCAACACTTTCTTATTCCCTTTATCTTTACCTCATGTAACACTTATAAATACATATGAAGATGTGAGATTTTTCCTTAGTGACGTGTAGGTTATGTTGTATCTTTTAGTGATTCCTCATGGAAGCTTATATGTGGAAATCTTCTCGTGGCATGAGATGCTAAGTTTGATACTCTTTATCTCTTATTTGTATCGGGGTCTATCGGCCATATTTGACAATGGTTGCAATATCACATTTATCATTATGGCATTGTTGTCTTGGACACATGTCATTAACAAGAATGAAAATGCTTATTTATTTGTAGTTTCTTCTGCCTTTTGACTATAAGTATTTTGATTTCTATGATCATTGTCTTTATGGTAAACAAACTTGTAATTTGCATAAGAAGTCTTGCATTATGCAGATGGGTGAGCCTCTAGCTGTTGTTCATTGTGATGTTTTTGCACATATACCCTTGAAGTCTTTAGGGGGTATTAAGTATTTTGTTACTTTCATTGATGATTACACGCATGAGGTTTAGGCATACCCCATAAAGCAAAAATTGAAATTCTTGGCTTTATTTGAACGATGGTTTGCTTTTGTTGAGAATTAGTCTAGGTATAGGTTGAAATGCTTATGATCTGACAATGGGGGCGAGTATGTATCTAAAGTCTTTGAGCAGTTTTGTGATGAGAGGGGCATTAATCATTAGTTGACTTCCTTGTATATCCCATACTAGAATGATATGGTTGAGCACATGAATGTGACGATTCAGGAGTGAGTTTGAAGTTAAGCAAGCAGGCTTATTGCAGTATGTTTGGTATGAGGTAGATATATTAGATTAATCGAATCCCATATACTGCTCTTGACTATCAAATTACAAAGAAGGTATGGTTTGGAAAATCTCTATTATATGCTCATCTACACGTCTTTGGTTGTGAGACTTTGTGCCATGTTCCTAAGAACAAGCGTACTAAGCTAGATTCCAAGTTTGTAAAATGCATCTTTCTTAGTTATGGGGATGAAGGTAAGATGTCCCATAGCGTATGGGATCTGTAGGCTCGAAAGGTTCTCTGGAACTATGATATTTTCCATGAGGAGAAAATGTATAAGCAACATGAGTAGGTCATTGAGGTACGCAAGGTGATATTTCAGAAGGTTTCTCATGTTACTATATAATTAGCAAGTTAGTCTACATAGTAGAGCCGATGCTCTATTGGTCCTAGTCCACCATGATGTTAGACCAAAGATACATGTCCCATAACTTGCTTTGCAGTGGTCTACTAGAGGTAGATGTTAGTCTAATTGGTTTGTGTTCTCTATGGATTATGTTATGGTGATGGATACTGGTTAGTCTCTTACATATGATGAGGCTATACACAGAGGTGATAGTCACTCTTGGGAGAGGGCTATACAATCAAAGTACGACTCACTGTTGAAAAATCATATATAGGATTTGGTTTCTTTGCCTAGTGGAAAGCGTGATTTGCAATGCAAGTGGATATATAAGTTGAAAAGTACCCCTAGACGCCTTAAGCCTACTTATAAGGCTAGATAAGTTGCTAAGGGTTTCAAACAAGAGTATGCTGTTGACTTTGATAAAGTTATTTCTCTTATAGTCAACATGACGGCCCTTCACTTGGTATTAGCTTTGGTTGCGCAGCTAGATCTGGATCTCTATTAGATACATGCCAAGACAATTTTTTTACATGGGGATTTTCATGATGAAAATTTATATGCATCAATCTATGGGCTTTGAGGAAAAAGGCATGGAGCACTTAGTGTGTAAGTTGAGAAAGAGTCTCTATGACCTTTAGTAGACACATAGGGAATGATACCACACGTTTGATACTTTCGTGCACTCACATGGATATACTCGCACAGTGATGTGGATTTGTGTTTATACACAAAGAAGGTCGATGATGGTAGCCTTATGATTTTGATACTTTATATGGATAATATGTTGATTGTTGGGAGTGCTTATGATAAGTTGGATGCCTTGAAAGGTCAGCTCAAGAAGAGCTTTGAGATGAAGGACATGGGATAGGCCTTGCATATTCTTGGGATGCGCATCATGTGCAATTGCTCTAATGGGCTCCTCTACTCATTTAAAAGGTCATTGAGCACTTTCATATGCATGATGTTAAGCATATTAGTTGTCTTGTATCTTCTCATGTCAAGGCTAGTTGGGTTTATTGCGATGAGTAGAAGGTCGAGATGGTTAAGATCCCCTATCCATCTGTAATGGGTAGTTTGATGCATGTCATGATAGCCACTCATCTTGACATAGCATTTGTAGTGGAAGTTGTGACATGCTATATGGCTACACTTAGGTCATGGCATTGGGATGTCATGAAGGGTATCAAGAGATACCTTAAGGGCACTATCAATATGTGCATATATTATGGTGTCTAGGATACAAGAGTCATGGGATACATTGACCTAGATTATATAGGGTATGTAGACAATAGGAAGTCTACCTTTGGCTATGTCATTACCTTTGTTGGAGGTGTTTCTTAGATGTCCAAAGTGCAAGAATGCACGCACCTATCCACTACAGAGGTAGAGTATATTGTAGCCACTAAGGCTTGCAAGGAGGCTCTTTGACTTGGTCGTCTCGTGATAGACCTTAGTATTATTGGTGAGGTTCCTACATTGCATTCAAATTCTATGAGTGATATTCAGTTGGCTAAGAATTCGATGTTTTATGCGAAGACAAAACACATTGAGATGCGTTACTTGTTGAGGATTAGTCCATTGAGCTTGTCAAGATTTCAACTGACCAAAATCCTACAGATTGCTCACTAAAAGTCTCTCAATGGAGCGTTTTGTCTTAGGAAGTTAATGGGTGTTAAATGAGATGATGTATTTTCTTATCCCATTATACTTTATGTACATTTGTACTTTCACTTTTTTTTTTCATGTTCTCTCCTCACTAGGATACATTCACCTTTAAGTGGAGGATTGTTGGCGGTAAAGGTGCTTGTGCTTAACTACTCATATATTCTTTACAATGACAATATCCACACACTTGTATACTACAGGTGATGGGTGCCCATCATTGTCACTTCATTCTTTTTTCTTTCAATGACATTTGAATAAGGGAAGGTTGGTTACACATTGTGACTATTGGAGTTTCCACATCCTGGGTCTCTTGCTCTTGCTCTCTTGCTTCTTCTTCCATAGCTCTTGCTTATGCTCGCAGGCTTCCACTGGGGGCTTCCTCCCTTCAATGAGAAAAATATTCCTAAAAGCTAGGAAACAATGGCAATACATATTGACTCAATATTTAATATATTTACTTATTGCTACTTTTGTAGTTAAGCATGGGCATACACTTGGTTTCATATAAATGGTAATGTATGTATAATAACCTAAAATTCTTTATATTATTCAAATTTTCTTTTAAATATACTTTTTTCATTGCCTTATTAGAAGGCCACATTGAATAGTATTGATAATAAGGTTTGTTTACATATGGCAATAATACAAGCTTCAAGTACCCTTTTTATAATATATTCTAGCTCCCATTACATTGTTGAAGTAGACATTAATTGTTTATGTAACAATGTTATAAGATCTCAACGCTCTTAATTAAAGTGATTTTTTTTCCTAGAATATGTTTTAGCTTTTGTTATATTATTAAAGTACTAATCAGTTGAATTTGGATTGTCAAAGTTTTAAGTGTACTTGTTGGTTTTCTTGGGCATGTTTGTGGAGTTGAAAGTTTTTCAAAGATGGTGGATCTAATTTTCATCATTTGAGTGTCTTGAATGGGTATTGTCAATCAATTGTATTGTTAAATGTTAGGTCAACTAAAATAGTGATTGACTTTCAACATCGTAAGTTCTCCAAACTGCGTACGTGCCTCCACAGCATCCACCTGAGCTTGAGCCACGCTTCCTGGAAGGGCCACGAGAGCAAGGAGTTGCACCTGTATCCCATGTCGACCGCGGGCTCACTGCCTCTGTATCTTTGCTGCATCCCCTTGACCCCGAAGCACTCCTTCCCTCTGGTCCAAGTCTGGAGCGTTGAGCTCGTCTGCTTGAAGTTGAAGCATCCGATCGCGTTGAAGTAGATCTAGCAGAACGCCCTAACGAAGACCGAGACAACTCCTGGTTTGCCATATCTCTGAATCTCGCGATCTGGTCTGGAGATATGCGTGTGAAGATATCCTGTAACTCCTCATCGCTCATCCCTCGACTCATTTTGAAAATGTCACATGTATAGACAAAAAATGATGTTAGAATAATCAATTTAAATCATACAAAGCACAGTAATATAAATCCTTAAAAAAATCTCACTTAAAATGCATATCTTATGTACCCTTATAAGCGATTGGTCAACGAATTGAGTAAGTGGATGCTCCAAGTATGAAGTATCCTATGGTCCCATGTTAATCTTTTGACATAACTCCGCATACACTGGAAGGTCGATAGACATGTCACCACAAAAGAATGAGTCCATCTCGTTCTCAAAGAATTCTTGGACTCCTGTATTTCCATCATTGTTAGCCGATGCTGGCTCCAAGCTTTCGACGGCCTCTACCCCTTGCAATATCGACCCCTCTATTTACATATTATCTTCATCTATGCTCGGAACATCGCTTTGATCATATACTCTCACACTTTGGGGAGTTGAAGGTATAACATACCACTATCGAGATTGTTGGGGGTTTGGATAGAAGATTACCTATTCACAAACACGTACAAGAGAGTTCAAACCATTGTGACATAAACCATGTCATAATACAATTAGCAAACAAATGATTCCATGCACCTATTCACAATGGGTCAGCAACACAAAGGTGTCGCGCAAATCCGTTCATTTTTTTTCGGAATCTATTTCGAGAAATCCAGATGGATCTCATCGAACTATTGCTTCAACTCCTCCAAGTAGTACTTTGAATCACTACACTTCGAATAGTATCATGGAGAAGCTACCGTAATCCACCATAACAATACTTTGCAAGTTTCCAGAATATTCCATCTCATCCACAACTGTGTTTGGATCCGTTGCTCGTCGCCAGCTCTGTTGCTCGAACCTTGCCATGATACCACAGTCCATTGTGGAGCACATTTTGTCAATACGCTTCATGCGAAAATGTCGTCCGCGCAATCACGTTGCACTATATATTTTGTAATATACATTGAAACACTCAAATTAGATGTCACATATAAAATTTAGATATGACAGATTCTAAACCCCTCATCACCTTTGGACTACATCTCCTCGAGAATTCCCACTCCTCCATTGAGACCTCTGTCCCTTCACGAGACGCTATGGTCAAAGCTCCATGCAACCATCTCGTTGACATGAACCGCGGCATCTCCTCCATGCCTTCGTGATATCGAATCGGTCGATGACGCGTACTACGTCGGAATTCAGCTCGCGCTTCCTCTTGATCTTGCCTAGCGATCTGATACTTAGCGAGCCACGTCTCCATAGAGTCATGGTGCAACATACAAAAGCGATTCACCTTCTCCTCCATTGAGGCATCCATTCTTTTTTCTACCCCATTTCCAACCACCACATCTCCAGTCAGTCTATCATCGTTCTTCAGCAACCATAGCATCTGGTAGCCATTGTGAAATATGTACTAGTGCCTCAGACACCAACCAACCTTCAGCCATGCTACCTTCTGGCCGAGCTCGTTGTCGCACAAAGCCTTTCAGGGTTTTCATGAAGCGCTCCAAGAAGAACATCCATCATGTATGGACAGGTCCAGTAATCTCCACTTCATCTACAAGATGCACAATAAGGTGGATTTTTATCGTGAGCATGCTGGTGGGCAGGTATTTCTCAAAGAGGCAGACCATCTCCACTACTCCTTGCCTTGCGGATTCAATAGAGGACGTCTTAATCTCCTTTTGTGAGATCCATTGCACCAAAGTCGACAACCTGTAAATGGCTCTGCGTATTTCTGGAGTAAGACATCATGCGATCGCGATCGGTAGTACAAACTGCTATAAATGAGAAAGCATTATGAATAATGGCTACACTCCAAATAGCAAAATGTGCACGCCAATTACAATCCATTCGTAGTACAAACCTGACATATCTTATGCCAGTCATGGGATTTTAGCCCTGATAATTGGTCGTCTTTAGAAAATGCAGACCTGAGAGAACGCATCATACCCGTCGGAGTGTGGATAGACTTGATTACTTGCTTCACAATGCGCTCTTCTTTAGTGGAAAAAATCCAAGGAGCGTGAGGAAGCTGTACGCGACCATCAGCGCTCGACTGCGGCCAAAGCGTCTCCATCTTACCTACCTCCTTCAAATCCATTCGTGCCTCTATAGTGTCTCTATTTCCTGTGATGTGGTCCCATAGCAAGCTACCCACATTCTTGAAAATATGCATGGGATCCCTGTAAGTGGGTCCAATATGGCAACTCGTAGAAAACTGAGAACTGTGGCATTCCATTTGGATGTGATTCCGCGTGGACCATTTTCATCTTGTACCAGCTTGCGGTGTTCATACGTGTTGGAGGTCGTCCAAGGAAACCTTCCCTGAGTTCACGATCCTCTGGCAAGAAAGCAGCGTGCCCTTGATATACCATCTTCTTCATGGTTCGTGACCTTCGGGAGTCTAATTGTGGCCCGCACAATGGACATGCATGATAATCTGAGGTAACTAGACCTATTCCAACACCACGACCCAATGAATACTTGCTTGAACGAGATAAAATATAGATATTACCAATGAGAACAGAGGCCTGCTCACCTGAGCACTCTCCGAATCCCGAAAAGTCATGCATTGTCTACATGAGAATGGCTCGAATATTGGCTGACCGCCGACCAGGCTCATATCTTGTACGGTGACCCCCTCCTCCCACAAAATCTTAAGCTCACCAACTAATGGACGAAGATACACGTCCATATTTTTGACTTTGTAGCAGCCGGGGACGAGTAAGCTAAGGATGAGATGTCCTTTCTTCATAGAAAGCCATGGAGAGATATTATAGTTGACAAGGACTATAGGCCACACACTGTAAGAAGTTGAGCGCAGACCGAATGGGTTCACGCCATCCATTGCAAGACTGAGCCGAGGATTCCTTGGCTCTCGGGCAAAGCCTGGGAAGGTAGAGTCAATGTGGCTCTATGTGCGTGAATCCGCTGATATTCGTTGAACTCCATCCGTGGATCTATTTTGCGCATGCCATGTTGTCAAGCTCGCCATGCCGGACGTACGAAACATGTAGTCTATACGGGGGATAAGCGGAAAGTGTCTGAGAACTTTTTGAGGGATGGTTTGTCCTTGCAAGTCCTGTCGATACCTGTGAGCACCACACTTTGGACATGTATCCATAGTCTCGTATTCTCTTGGAAACAGTATGCAATCGTTGATACATTCATGGATGTTATTGTAGTCCATGACAAGCTTTCGTAAAACATGTCGTGTATAATCACGAGACTCAGGCATGGTATTTGCAAGTGGTAATATATGATATTTCAATAACCTGAAAAAAATCATAAACACCTTGAAAAAGCACATATGTTTGTAATAATAGTGTCGAAAAAAAAATCAATGAAGTATATGTACAAGGTACCTAAACAACTCGGTCACACTCGTATCGCTCCATCTGTATTTTACTTGCACACTTAAGAGTGCAACTAGTATCTTCAATCGAGATACTCGGCACCCATCATATAATGGTATGGATGCTTCCTCTCTAAGCGGATCAGAAGTCTCGACATCCATGGAAATCAATGCATCGATCATTGCCTCCATCTTAGGCTCCAAGATTGTAGGTAGGTTTGAAAGGTTGCCTATCTTCTCTGGCATTGACGGTATAGATTGGCCTTGCAAGTGGTGGATTGGCTCCTGCACTCCATCCATCACACGTCCACGTACTCTTCTAATTGGCCACAAAGGGTGCACTCCTCCTTGGGATGAGACATCACCTCCCTGAATAGAAAATTTACCAGCGAGACCCAATCTTATTGTATATGGTATTCAATTAGCTTGCCAGTACAATGCATGATTGATATTAACTTCAAATTACCGTTTGCTGAAAATCCGCAATCGCCTGATCAATGATCTTAGATTGAAGCTCGCCAAATCGTCGTACGTGTTCTATAGACAATCGGCGTTTTCGTCTAATTGCCAGCTTGCATTGAGAGCAATGATATGGGACACATTGATTAAGATATGCCTCGCGATCTTGAATAACAGGACCTTCTTCGTTTTTCATTTTGTCTACGTTACAACAAAGAATTTGTTTTTGTTATCATTCTTTTCTTTTCTTAGATTGTTATCCTCTCCTTCCATCTCTCTCTTTTTCTATGACCTAGTATATAGTATCATAGAACACTAGTATTTAGTACCTAGTACTTAGTACCTAGCACATAATATCATAGCATCTTAGTATCTAGCACCTAGTACTCTAGTATCATAGTGCCAAGTACCCAGTACTATGATACTATGTAGCAGGTGCTAGGGTACCCTCTCTTTCTCTGTTTTCCTATTAGGTTTAGTGATTTTTATCTCTTTTTCTTTCTCCTCTCTCATATTTCTTTTTCTCTCTCCTCTCCATCTCATTTCCTTTTCTCTCTCATTTCTCTTTCTCTCTTTCTCTCTTTCTCTCTTTCTCCCTCTCTCATTTCCTCTCCCTCTCTCACTCTCACTCTCTCTTTCTCTCTTTCTCTATTAGGTTTAATGATTTTTTCTCTTTTTCTCTCTCCTCTCTCTATCTCATTTTTTCTCTCTCCTCTCCCTCTCTCATTTCCCTTTCTCTCTTTCTCCCCCTCTCTCATTTCCTCTTTCTCCCTCACCCTAACCCTCTCTTTCTCTCTTTCCCTATTAGGTTTAATGATTTTTCTCTTTTTCTCTCTCCTCTCTCTCTCTCTCTCATTTCCCTTTCTCTCTTTCTCTCCCTCTCTCATTTCCTGTCCCTTCCTCACCTTGACTATCTCTTTCTCTCTTTCTTTATTAGATTTAATGATATTTTTCTCTTTTTCTCTCTCCTCTCCCTCACCCTAACCCTCTTTTTCTCTCTTTTCCTATTAGGTTTAATGATTTTTTCCTTTTTTTCTCTCTCATCTCTCTCTCTCTCTCATTCCTTTTTCTCTCTCCTCTCCCTCTCTCATTTCCCTTTCTCTCTTTCTCTCGCTCTCTCATTTCCTGTCCCTCCCTCACCCTGACTCTCTCTTTCTCTATTTCTCTATTAGATTTAATGTTTTTTTCTCTTTTTCTCTCTCCTCTCTCTCTCTCTCTCATTTCCCTTTCTTTCTTTCTCTCCCTCTCTCATTTCCTCTCCCTCCCTCGCCCTCACTCTCTCTTTCTCTCTTTCTCTATTAGGTTTAATGATTTTTCTCTCTTTTTCTCTCTCCTCTCTCTCATTTTTTCTCTCTCCTCTCCCTCTCTCATTTACATTTCTCTCTTTCTCTCCCTCTCTCATTTCCTATCCCTCCCTCACCTTGACCCTCTCTTTTTCTCTTTCTCTATTAGATTTAATAAAATTTTTTCTCTTTTTTTCTCTCCTCTCCCTCTCTCATTTTTTTCTCTCTCCTCTCCCTCTCTCATTTCCTTTTGCTATGTTTCTCTCCTTCTCTCATTTCTTCTCCCTCCCTCTCCCTCTCTCATTTTCCTATTATGTTTTCGTCTCCCCACCCTCTTCCTCTCTCATTCTCTCTCCCTCCCTCTCTCTCTCTCTCTCATTTCCTCCCCCTCCCCCTCCCTCTCCCATTTCCTCCCTCTCTCTCTCTTTAATTTCCCTCTCCCTCTCCCTCTCCCTCATTTCTTCTCCCTCTCTCATTATATACAAATTATACAAAAAATAAATAAAAAAGAGAGAGAATACACTCTCCCTCCCTCTCCCTCCCTCTCTCTCCCTCCCTCCCCCTCCCTCTCCCATTTCCTCCCTCTCCCTCTCCCTCTCTTTCTCTCTCATTTCCTCTCCCTGTCTCAATATATATATACAAATCATATAAGCAAAAGTAAAAGAGAGAGAGAATGCACTCTCCCTCCCTCTCCCTCTCTCATTTCCTCCCCATCCCTCTCTCTCTCCCTCTCTCTCTCCCTCTCTCTCTTTCTCTCCCTCTCTCATTTCCTCCCCCCTCCCTCTCCCTCTCTTTCTCTTTCTCTTTCTCTCTCCCTCTCTTTCTCTTTCTGTTCCTCCCTCTCCCTCTCCCTCTCTTTCTCACTCATTTCCTCTCCCTCCAATATACACAAATTAAACCCTAAACAAGCAAGAGAGAGAGAGAGAGAATGGACTCACCGTAAAGATATGGTGAGGGTTTGGTGGCTCCTCTTCGCGATGAAGGCTCCTCGTCTCCTTCGCAAACGGCGGCGGCGGCGGCGGCAAGCCTTCTTCCTCTCCCTCTCTCACCCTCTATGCAAAACGGTCGCTCTCTTTCTCGCTCTCCCTCTCGAAATGTCTCACAAAAATGCGCGAAATGAAATGCGCTCGAGTTTCGGCCTTGTTTTTTTTTCACTGTGGGGCGTCGCTATTTGCGTCGCAAATGTGACGCAAATAGCGCGCCGCTATTCTTGCATCGCTATCCGCCGTCGCTATACCTCTCTTTCCTTGTAGTGCACTTCAAATGATTGAAAGTTTTCAGTTCCAACGGTTGCCTTTGATAAATAGGGTTGGCCTTCTATAGTAAGGTTAAGCAATGCTAAATATTGGTGGGGTTATACTTGTTATACTACTATTAGGGACTTTCAAATTTCAAACAATGTTTCTCAAGGTATTAGATTTGAACTATAAGACTTGAGCAAGTAACTAGGTGATATGGTTTGTGTGGAGCTATTAATTAGGTGAAGAGAAATTAGTACAATAATTGTACTAGTGGACCTTATGGATCCCTAAATCTTCTAATTATTTTTGTTGGGAGTTAAAGGCCAAATGTACCTAGGTGCTTACATTTACTTGTATTTATTTCTCACACACTTGTACATTACAGGTGATAGTTATCCACCATTGTTATTTTATTATTTTATTATTTATTATTTATATGATAATAGAATAAGAGAAGGTAGGTCAAATATTGTGATTGTTGGAATTTTCACATATAGTCTTGCTCTCTCTTGCTTGAATCTCCATAATTCTTGCGTCTTTTTTGTTTTTGCTTGTGCTTTCACTCTTGCCCTACCTTTCAATTGGTATCAGAGCTGCGATTGGTGTTCATGTGAGCTCATGGTTGGAGTGAGAAGCATAAGGAGTGAAGCTTTATCACCGATGTACTATTCTCATAGTCACAATCCATATATGAGTTAAGCATGTGCTTGAGTCATTGGGCCTCGATTTGGGGTTGCAATAGCCTATCTTGGTATTGATTTGGGAAGCCATTAGTGGTTGAAAATGATGTAAAAATAGCTTGACTTTGGATGCTCGAAAAGGGTTTTGGATGCTCAAAGAGATTGAGCAACAATGAAGCCTTTTAAGAAAAGAGAAATCAATATTCTCTTTCACTTTTTTTCTCTAGAATGTATGTAGAGTAGAGGAGAAAGTAAAGATACATTTCAAGAATTTAGTTTAGAGCCATTTTATCCATTTTTGTGTGGATACAAATCATGTTGTAGAAGTTGTGGACATCTATTGCAGCTTGATAGCACTTTCATATTTGGGCCATAACTTTTGCATACGATATTAGATTGACGTATTTTATAGCTTAAAATGTCAAGTGTAAAAGGAACTATAAATTTAGCAATTACATAGTTGATTTTGTGTGGTTTTTAGTTCTCTATTTTACATAGAACAAAATAGTTATAGTTTGGATAACAAGCATTCATAGTTAATATTTATGTAATGAATGTCTACATTCTATTTGGTATCCTACATGGTTATATTGATGCTTGATATTACTCAAATATGATTATGTTGAGCTCTATATCTTTGATTTGAGCTTGGTTGGTTGCATTTTTACAATGGCTATTTGCTTTAATGATTTCCAGTTGTGGGCTTAAAAACTTATTGAAAGTATATACTCTTGGATATATGATGTATTTTGGACATCTGGATGTTATGTGCTCTATGCATTGAGATTTCTTTGCCACTTGAATACTATAAATTTGCTACTTGATATTTTTATATAGAATTTGGTTTATTTGAGTCAATGGGAGACTCTTATGCTTTATTGGTTTATATATATACTATCATTGTAGACGTTTGTGACTATGAATTGATTTGCAGTTGGATACTTTATACTGCTTATTGTTAGTGGGTTGGTTGTGGTGGATACATGCTTGGCATGCATTATGATATGCATCTATGTACCTGTCACATTGGATTCTTTGACAGCCTTTAGTACTCAATGGTTTATGCTACATTGCTAGTTGCATTGTTCATCCCAATTGCTACTAGTTTTTTTTTTTTTTGGTTTGTTTGTATTGGGAGCTTTTTCTTTTGCATGTTTACCTACAACTACATATTGATTTATTGCAATTTTATAGATCACCATATTGAATTTCAACCGAGTAGTTTATTTGAGAATAGATATTTTCACTCTAATGCTTTTTGCTTGTGGACAGTAGTGCATTGGCCCAGTCTTTCTCCTAGCATACTTTTTTTGGCTTGGTTTTGAGACTAAATTGATATTATTACAACAACCCATATTATCTTTGCATGGTAGACATAATGATAGGTGCTTCCAATGACAATGCTATCTTCAACATAGAGAAGTTGGATGCCAATAACTTCACATATTGGAAGACTTAGATTTGGCAATATTGGTGGAGAAGAAGTAGGTTAAGCCATTGAAATTAGAGGGTATAAAGTTAGAACTTTATGATGGAGAGGAATGGTAATAGTTTAATGAGCTATATAAGTCTACTATCATTTTGTCCTTGCCAAAGCATGTATACATCAATATCATTGAGATTGAGGGTGGTACTTATGCATTATGAAAAATAATTTGCGATCTCTATGATAAGCAAAGTCATATAACTCAGTTGTATTGGCTTAAGAAACTCATGGAACTTTGCATAAAGAAATAAATATCTATGAATTATCATTTAAATTAGTTTCATTTCATCTTTAGTTAGTTTACTTTGTAGGTTCTTAAGTTTGAGGAGAATGTCTGATCTCTTTTTTTGCTTGTTACACTACATAAGTCTTGGGATACATTTCACATTGCTATGAGTGCAAGCTCTCTTGAAGATTGCTTTCAACTCAAGGATATAGAGGGTGCTTTGCTTATAAATGAAGTAAACATGAAGAATATTGGTACAACCCATACTTCTCATGCACTTACAATGAAAGGCAAACAAGGTGGTAATGGGAATCATAATTGTGGTAGAGACTCACTGCCCCCAACATGGACAAGTCTAAGTCTCATGGGCAATTACACAGTAAGTCTTGTGATCCTAAGTCCTCTCTGTTGAGATGTCGAGCTCCACTTGTGATATGCCAGGGTGACCGTTGTGCATTTATGTCACCGACTTGTTAGCTGCAGACGCAGTTGATACACCGCCCATGAATAATAGTTAGATGATAGGTATCCTTATCTACTCTAGTTTGTGGCTTAGTTAGTATGCCACCTTAGTTAGTTGAGTTTGGTTTGAGACCCATATATATGGTTCTTCTATTTCTCTGTACTAGAGTTCTTTTTGGCTTACACAACTAAGAATAGGAAAATTGTTTTCAGCCTCCATCTTTGTGTGTATTCTCCCATTGTGTAAGTGAGAAAGCTATAAGTGAGACTCCTTCCTTCTCTCCCACAATCTTGACATGGTATCAAAGCCTGGTTCATGGTAAGGAGCTCAAGAAAGCAAACCAAGTTCGTGGTGTTCTGGTAAGAGGACCAGTGTTGCTTTCATTTTTCGAGTTTGGGAGCAAGTCTCTGCAGGTAGCACAGTCGCATTGTCTTAGATTGAGACGTAGCAAGAGGACAGTATATGCTGCGGGATCGGGCTTTAGCCCTTGGTTGCCCTGTTTTTTTGATTTGAGGCCATTTCGGGGCCTGTTTTGGAGGCGGAAGTTTTTTGCACGCACTCAGGAAAATGCCTTTTTTTTGCTGTGTGACCACTGTTCTACAGGTCGGTGAAAAGTTACCGTAGAAATTGCATCGTATGCCTATGCACAGAAATATTGGGAGCTATAGAATCATCCTTGTTGACTGTTGATGCAAAATCGTCACTAGAAAGTGATTGTGTGGTCAAATACCACTTTCGTCAGTTTTGCAGATTTGCCCTTGTGAGGCCGAAGCTGTGTTTTTTGCAATGACAGAATTTTTTGCAGTGTTCTGTAATGGCGTATGATTCTCTTTTACTGATTGTCACTGAAAAGCTTGACAAGAACAACTTCCAAGCATGGAAGTTTAAAATGACGAATTTCCTTATGGGAAAAGGATATTGGGAATTCGTTGCAAGAAATGAAGAAGAACCAGTTCTTCCTGAAGTTCCCAATCAACAACAAATGCATGCATTTAAAGGACGGCATGAGAGAGCGAGAAAAGTTATGTACTGGCTGTCTATTAGTATTTCAGACTCTATGATTGTGCATATTCAGGATGCAAGTACGCCAAAGAAGGCATGGGTTACTTTGTCAAAAATGTATAGCACAAATACGCAAGCAAGAAAAATGTAGCTCAAGCAAGAGTTGCACAACGTGCAAAGAGAAAGTATGAGCATCAATGACTACCACATGAAGGTGAAGAAGATTGTAGATGCACTTGCTTCCATTGGGTCGCCAGTGGAAGATGATGATTTAGTTTCTGTGACCTTGAATGGTCTAGGAAAGGATTATACACAGTTCCGAACATCCATTTCCGTCCATGAAAGATTTCTTGATTTTGAGGAGTTGATTGCTCTTCTAATTTTTGAGGAGTAGAGAAATGGTGGTGCATCTTCTTCAGGAGGAACTTCAAAAGAAGCTGTCTTCTACTCAAATGCTGGAAGAGGTAGAGGCAGAGGTAGAGGAGACCGATCTGGAGGCCATGGTAGAAATCAGAATATGCAGCAAACTCAAGAAAACCAGTCCTATGGAGGAGGACGTGGTAATTCTAGAGGCAGGGGGAGCCAAAGAGGTCGTGGTGGATGGCAAAGAGGCCAAAATGCAAACATCAATGTTGAATGCTACTACTGTGGTAAAATGGGTCATATGGCTAAAGACTGCTATAAAAAGCAGAATGACATCATGAATGGAAAATTGCAACAAGGGAATTATGCATCTTCTAGTAGACAGGGTGATGACAAAAATGAGTATTTGTTTATGGTGCAACATATGACCAATTCTGTGACAAGTGCAGAAGAAAGAAACGATGTGTGGTATGTTGACTCAGGTGCATCAAACCACATGATAGGTCATGCAGAATGGATGCAGGATGCAAGGAAAATGAAAAAACCAGGATTTGTGGAGACTGGTGATGATACTGCACATCCTATTGTGCAAATTGAAAAAATTCCTTTGTCTATGCAGGATGGGAAAAATAAATATCTGTCGGATGTATTTCATGTCCCGAATATCACCAAGAACCTGGTTTTTGTTGGTCAAATGGTTGAGCAGGGCTTGCAGGTCAGATTTAATCCTCATGGATGCTTTGTTGAGGATATGAAAAATAAAGGTCGCTTGATAGCAAAAGGAAAGAAGAAGGGCAGAATGTTTACGTTGGATGCAGACATGCCTGAATTGAGTGCAGCAATGTTTGCACATGGGACCGACGTAGTTGCAGATATTAATATCTGGCATAAACGCATTGGTCATGTTAATGTACATCGACTTAAATCAATGCAAGCCCAAAATATTATTGTAGGATTGCCTAAATTCAAGGTTGCAGAAATGCATAAGGTACATGAAACCTGTCAATTTGGAAAACAGGCAAGGAAACCATTTCCTAGACATGTTCAAGAGAGTAAGAAGCCATTGGAATTAATCCACTCTGATGTGTGGACTACTAAAGCTGCATCTATTGGAGGCTGTCATTATTTTGTCACTTTTATTGATGACTATAGCAGAAAAGTTTGGGTGTATTTTATGAAAAAGAAAAGTGAAGTGTTTGGGTGTATTGATGACTATAGCAGAAAAGTTTGGGTTTATTTTATTAAAAAAAAAGTGAAGTGTTTGGGCATTTCAAAACTCTTAAAGCTATGGTTGAAAAAGAAACATGCCTGCAAATAAAATGCCTAAGGTCAGATGGAGGGAGAGAGTACCTCTCAAATGAGTTTGCAAGGTTCCTGCAGGAGCATGGGATAAAGCAGCAATATTCATGCAGTCATACCCCACATCAAAATGGAATTGCAGAAAGAAAAAATAGGCATATTGGAGAGGTGTCTCGTGCCATGCTCAACGAAAAAGACTTGCCAGTTTTTTATTGGGCTGAAGTAGTTGCTACAGTAGTCTACATAATGAACAGGACTCCCACTGCAGCAATACATGGGATGACTCCAGAGGAGAGGTATACTGGTAGGAAACTAGATATTTTGGTTGCATGGCCTATGTTCATGTGCCAGATGAGTTGAGATGCAAGTTGGATCCAAAAGCTGAGAAGTGCATCTTTATTGGTTACTCTCTGCAACAGAAAGGGTATAGATGCTATAACCCTTTTACTCGTAAGTTTACAGTGAGCAGAGATGTTGTTTTTTATGAGATGAGTAGTTGGTATAAACCAGTAAATGTGATTGATAATGTAGATGTATAAAATGGTAATGCTACACAGAATTCACAGTAGTAGTCACAAAATATTAGTGGATTTGGAGTGGCCTCTAGCAATGGTTCACATTCTTCGCCATGGACAGGCAGATTGAGATCAGGAGAATCTCCTCAAAACAATGCAGATAGTGGTATGCAGGTTTCATGAAAAGGAAAAGAGAAGGTAGATCAGCCCATGTTTGATGTGAATGCAAGTCACTCTTATGTGAATGGTGAATCCAGTGGCTCAGAACAGAGTATTGATGATGAGTTAGGTATTCCTTCTATTATTACACATGGAGTAAGGAAGACCAGGGATGTTTTGAGAGCACCTGGGAGTGAACCTACTTTGCATAGGTCTACCAGAGCTAGGTATCCTGTGGATAGGCTGAAATATGATGGATTTACAGCCATTCACTATGCCTATATGGTCAAAGTGATACAGGAACCAGAACCCACTTCTTTTGAGCAAGCCATGGGAAAAGAAAAATGGGAGAAAGCCATGGATGAAGAAATGGATGCCTTGGAAGCAAATGCTACATGGGAATTGGTACCTTTGCCTAAAGATAAGAATGCAATTGGTTGTAAGTGGGTTTATAAGGTGAAGCACAATGCAGATAGTTCTATCAACAGATACAAGGCAAGATTAGTAGTCAAGGGGTATGCACAAACATATGGCATTGATTATGAAGAAACATTCAGTCCGGTTGCAAGGATGGCAACCGTAAGAGCAGTCATTGCTATGGCTACATCAAAGGGATGGTCTTTACATCAGATGGATGTAAAGAATGCTTTCTTGCATGGTGATTTGCAAGAAGAGGTCTATATGGAGTAGTCACCAGGTTATGTACATGCTATTCATCCTGAGTTTGTTTGCAGGTTGAAGAAAGCCTTGTATGGCTTGAAGCAATCACCTAAAGTATGGTTTGACAAGATAGGACAGTATCTTGTCACTATTGGCTTTCAAATTTCCAAGGCAGATTTCTCACTTTATATGAGAAAAACAGAGAAAGGTATTATACTACTTGTCATTTATGTTGATGATTTGATTATGACAGGTGATAGTGATGAAGATATCCTTCATGTGAAAATGCTATTGAAGCAGAAGTTTGAGATGAAGGATTTGGGAGAGCTGCATTATTTCTTGGGCATTGAGGTGATTAGATCACCAAGTGGGATATGGCTCTTGCAGATGCAGTATGGATTGAACATGCTGTCCAAATATGGGATGGCAGGCTGTAAGCCTATCTCAGTTCCTTTGGAGCAAAATGTGAAGCTGAGCGCAGATGCAGGTGAGCTTCTGGGAGACCCTACTATGTACAGACAGATAGTAGGAAGTTTGATTTATATGACTATTACCAAGCCAGATTTGAGCTATGCTATTAGATTGGTAAGTCAGTTTATGCAGGCTCCAAGGAAATCGCATTTGGATGCGGCTAGACGCATACTCAAGTATGTGAAGTCCACATTGCAGTATGGACTATTTTATGAGACTGGGGTTCAGATACAGTTGCATGGATACACTGATGCTAATTGGGCTGGTAGTATTTCTGATAGACGATCTACCAGTGGATATGTGTTCTCTTTTGGGAGTGCTACAGTCACTTCGAGCAACAAGAAATAGCCTACAGTTGCCTTGTCGAGCACAAAGGCTGAGTACATGGGTGTAGCAATGGCTGCATGTGAGGTAGCTTGGTTGCATAAGCTACTTTATGATATGCATCAGCCTACAGATGGGCCAGTTGTCATTTATTGTGACAACATGAGTAGTATACACTTGGCAAATAACCCAGTCTATCATGCTAGAACAAAGCACATTGAGGTGCATTACCACTATGTGCGGGAGAGGGTTTTACTAGGTCTTATTGATCTAGTTTATGTCAGCACAGAGGATCAGGTAACTGACATATTCATGAAGGCATTGGGCATAGAGAAGCTGTGCAAGTTCAGAGACCTGCTTGGTGTGCGGGAATTGGGATTGAGCTCAAGGGGGAGTGTTGAGATATCGAGCTCCACTCGTGATATGCCAGGGTGATTGTTGTGCATTTATGTCACCGACTTGTTAGCTGCAGATGCGGTTGGTACACCGCCCATGAATAATAGCTAGATGATAGCTATCCTTATCTACTCTAGTTCATGGCTCAGTTAGTATGCCACCTTAGTTAGTTGAGTTTGGTTTGAGACCCATATATAGGGTTCTTCTATTTCTTTATACTAGAGTTCTTTTTGGCTTACACAACTAAGAAGAGGAAAACTGTTTTCAGCCTCCACCTTTGTGTGTATTCCCCCATTGTGTAAGTGAGAAAGCTACAAGTGAGACTCCTTCCTTCTCTCCCACAATCTTGACACTCTCTTACTACTTGTTATTATTGTGGGAAAGAGAGTCACGTAAGGCCATAGTACCATAAGATGGGTTATGATATGCACAAAAAAGGTAAAGGAAAAGTGTAGGATGATGTCAAATCTTCTTATGGTCGTAGCATTGTTCCTAAGTATAGTATTAATATACAAGAGATAAATGCCTTGGAGTACAACTCAAATGATTAATACTTGTAGCTTCATCACTTGATGTTGCTCAATTGACAGATACTTCATCTTGTTATTCTTAATGCTGGCCTTTTGATTCGGGAACTTCATTTCATGTTACCTTGCATCGCCATTGGTTTTGTATCTATGGTATGGATTAAATTGGGAGATGACACTGCATTGGATATTATTGGCATAGGTGATATTAGATTGTAGTTTGGTATTAGTGCTTCAATTGCACTTCATGATATATGTCATGTCTCGACTTTGACTAAAAGCCTTATTTTCGTTGGAGAGTTGGATGATGAAAAGTACACTGCCCCTTTTAGTGATTTTGCATGAAAGATTACTCATGGCAGTCTTGTTTTTGCTCGAGGTATAAGGTTGGCAGTCTCTATCCTTTGTTCATATATGACTCCATTGATTATGTTTTAGTCATGACTAATCTTCCTCATGTATCTCTTTGGCATCATTGTCTTGGACATATGTCTCTTAAAGGAATGAAAGTACTCACTCATTTGTAGTATTTGATGCCTCTTGACTGCTCATATTTTAACTCTCACAATCTCTTAAAGAAATAAAAGTACTCACTTGTTTGCACTATTTTGCCACATCTTGAATACTCATGTTTTGATTTTTGGGAATATTTTTTTATTTGGCAAGTAGCCATGTAACTCTCATAAAAAGTCCAGCCCTATATTTGTGGATAAGCCTTCGACTCTTATTCATTTAGATGTTTGCGATTCTATATCTCGTTAGTTATTAGGTGGTCCTAAGTACTTTGTGATGTTTATTTATGTTTATTCGCATAAATTTTGGGTTTATTCTATTAAGCAAAAATAAGAGATGTTAGTTATATTTCAACACTTTATTGCTATGGTTGAGAACTACTCTAGACATAAGTTGAAATGACTATGATTTGACAATGGGGTAAATGTGTCTCTAAGGCATTTGAGCCATTTTGTGATGAGAGATATATTAAGCATTAGTTAACCACCCTATACATCCCACCCTAGAATGGTGTTGTAAAGTACATGAATAGGACTATTTAGGAAAGGGTCAGTAGCATACTTAGTCAAGTAGGCTTACCACAATAATTTTGGGTTGAGATAGTTACTACTACCATTCATTTGATTAATAGATCTCCATACATGATTGTAAATGGTCAAGATGCTGAGGAGATATGGTCTGGCAACCCCCCCTTATATGCTCATTTAAGAGTCTTTGAATGTGAGGATTTTTGCCATATTTTCAAATATAAACACAATAAGCTAGATTTAAAGTCCATCAAATGCATCTTTTTTGGATATGGTAATGGAGGTGAGATGGGTTCTTGTCTTTGGGATCCGCATGCTCAGAAGGTTATATGTAGCTATGATATTGTGTTTCAAGAGGATAAGATGCATATGCAACTTGGGCAAGTATTTGATATAAGAAAGTTAATCTTTTAGGAGGAGCCTTTTATTACAGTATAGCCAGCCCCAGTTAGACAACATGCTACAAGTTCTAATGATATAGGCCCAAGATCCATCTGCTTGTTGTGTAGGATCATGATGTTAGACAAAGAGGATGGGTCGTACAGATCCCATAGTAGCCAATGTTGAGACACTCCATTAGACCCTCATATCATCTTGCTCGTTTTGAGCCCTCTATACTTTATCTCATGGTAATAGATTCTAGTGAGCCCTTACTTTTGAAGATGCTATGAGGAGAGGTGATAGTCACTCTTTGGTAGAGGGCCATGCTGTTTGAGTATAATTCATTATAGAAAAACTGTACATGGAATTTGATTCATTTTGCCAATGGAAAATATGCATTGCCATGTAAATGGGTATATAAGTTGAAAAATATACTTGGTTACCCTAAGCTAGCATATAAGGCCAGATTAGTTGTTAAGAATGTTAAGTAGAAGAAGGGAGTTGACTTTGATGAGATATTCTCTCTTATGGTCAAGATGACTACCCTATGCTTGGTATTGGCCTTGGTTGCATAAATGGATTTGGACTTGTACTAGATGGATGCGAAAACGACTTTTTCTCATGGAGACTTACATGAGGATATCTATATACAATAGCCTAAGGGCTTTGAGGAAAAGGGAATGGAACACCTAGTGTGCAAGTTGTGGAAGAGTCTACATGGACTTAAGTAGGCACATATGGAATGATATAATTAGTTTGATACCTTTATGCATTCATGGGTCATAGGGTTACTCTCGTAGTGATATGGATATGTGCCTTTACACAAACAAGCCCATAATGGTAGCCTTATTAAATTGCTATTATATGTTCATGACATGCTAATTGCTTTTGGGAGTGTTCATGATGAGATAGATGCTTTGAAGACTTAGATCAAGAAGAGTTGAGATAAAGAAAATGGGATATGTCTCTCACATACTTTGTATACACATTACATATAATTTCTCTAAAGGACTTCTCTACCTATCACAAAAGGAGTACATTCATAACGTTCTTGAGCAGTTCCACATGTAGGGTGGTAAGCCTATTGGCCACCCATTATAGTGGATAGCTTGATGTATGCCATGATAGCTATTAGACCTAACATAGCATTTGTAGTAGAAGTTGTGGCTCGTTATATGGTGACATTTGGCATGTGAAATTGGGATTATGGAGGGTATCATGAGATACCTTAAAGGCTTTGCTAATATGTGCATTTGTTATTGTGGCTAGGATATTGGAGTCATGTGCTATATAAACTTTGATTATGTAGGACATGTAGAGAGTAAGAAGTCCACCTTTGGCTATGTTTTCACTTTTGTTGGAGGTACTGTTTCTTAGATGTCTAGGCTATAGAAATGCATGGCCTTGTCTACTTCCAAGGTTGAGTACATTGCAGCCACTGAGGCTTACAAGGAAGCCCCATGGTTAGGCTATATGGTGGAAGACCTTGGTATAACTATGACTACTACATTGCATCTAGATTCTATGAGTACTATTTAGTTGGCATATAACCTGAACTTTCATGTAAAGACCAAGCATATTGAGGTTTGTTATCACTTCATTATTTCATTAGAGAGGTGGTTAAGAATAATAAGATAGAGCTTTCAAGATCTTGACTAACAAGAATAATACAAATTGCTCACTAAAAGTCTCCCAATGGAACATTATGACTTCCTTAGGAAGATGACGGGCATAGGATGAGCTATCTATTCCTTACCCTGTTGTACTTGTATGTATACCTTGTACTTTGCCACTCTTTCTTGTTTTCTCCACACATGCACATTCACTTTAAGTGGGAGGTTGTTGGGGATTAAAGGCTGCATGTGTCTAGCCACCTACATTTACTTGTATTTGTTGCCTACACACATGTATACTACACGTGGTGGCCACCGGTCGCTAATACTTCATTCTTTATTCTTTACATGACAATAAAATAAGGGAAGGTAAGGCACACATTGTGACTATTGGAGTTCCCACATATCGTCTTGCTCTCTCTTGCTTGAACCTCCATAGCTCTTGCTTCTACTTTTGCTCTACCTTTTAGATTTTGAGTATGGATATAGATATAGAGAAGAAGCTCAAGCTGAAGCTCAAGCCAGCCCTTCAAGCAGGTTAAATTTTTGGCACCTTTTGTAAATGCATCAAAGCATTCTAAAGTTTCAAAAGGTAGAAATGGTGATTTCTATAACCAAAATCAAATGTTTCACATAACAAAAATAATGATGCTCCTAGAAAAATAAAAAATCAAGTTAGCATATAGAGCGTCAAACCTAGCCAATGTACATTGGACTTGACTTGGTATGTGATCATCAACAATGTCAATTGCAATCTTGAAAGGTGGTTTTCAAAAATGACATCAATATTGACTTGTCATCTCCCAACATAATATTATCAATGATTGCAGATAGACAGTACATCACCTTTTTGTCTTTTGCATTCTACTCTTTCCATTCTTTTAACTCATCTATAGTCGGAGGGATACCCAGCTTTGGCTCCTTTTCTTCACCTGAGATAAACTCATAAAGGCCCTTTCCAATGAGGAAGTTCGTCACACGGAACTTCCATGAAGGGTAGTTGTTCTTGTTGAGATTCTCAATAATGGGATTTCCACTATTCTCTGCCATTATCACAAACAAGGATACAACACAACAAGCTAGTCTTCTGCAATCTTTCACAATACATGCACAGCAATGCACCAAGCAACCTTTTTCACTGATTGCTCAATAGTACATGTAATCTACAACATGTTTGCAGATAAACCTTATGTTTTCTTCCTACAGACACCTCAAAAATTATAGATTCGCAATCTGTAACTTGTGCACCCACTTTCGGTCAATACAGCCGAAATCACAGTGTACCCTGAAATTGTTGTCTGCAACCTTGTGGCTCTAAAATGGGGCCTGAAACGGCCTCAGACGCCCAAAATAACTGTGGATGAAGCCCTTAAGGGCTAATCTGCAAAATATACAGTGATCTATCGCACACCAAATCTCATAGCAATGTGAGATTTTTGCTCGACCCTGCTTCCGGTGCCTCCACAGGCACTATCCACCAAGAGAGAGAGTGGAAGAATGGGAGAGCTTCTTACCCATTTCTTGCTTGCTCAAACCTTGCTTCTTCTCCTTCACTTCAGCCTTCAAAATTAGCCTTTCTCAGTGGCACGGCTCTGATACCATGTCAAGAATAGTGTGATGGGGGGGCTTGCTTGAGCTGTTGCACCAAACACACACTATATACACAAGAGGAATGTCACTCAAGAACACAAGAAGAGAGATGGAGGCCAAGACGTTTTCTTGATGGTTTCTTCTTCTTCTTCCATACACTATACAATGTACAAAAAGTATAGATAAGATACAACATAAAGGAAAATGGCCTACTAAGTCAAACAGTGCATAACCGACTACACTAATCAACTAGTGCTATGTCTTTGCCAGCTGTAGGTAGGTGTAACAAACTAAATATAATAAGTGATAAGTTAGTGGCCATGTGAGTATCATAATGACCACCAATATGCTAAGTGTAGACGTGCGGATCCATCTAGCCAAGCGGTCCATCATCAATGTCCGCAGGTGTTGAGCTTGCCATCTCAACAGAAGTGTGATAGCCTAAGACCTCCTCATGTAACTCTTTGTATCACACACCAAGAAAACACAAGCAAAAACATACTCATCAATAACACCATCCCTATAGTAATTTGCTCCTAATCGCTCAATGGGTTTCAAAGGCCCTTCTTAAAGCATAGGGGTATTATAAAGGCTACTGCAAACTCTAGCTACCAAAATTATTTGTTAACCCTCAAATGAACGAAGGTGGAAAATCTGGAAAAGCTAAAGCAAAAGACAAAGACAAAGGCCAAGGAAAAGAGAAACGGAAGACAAAGATGCACAAGGAGAAGAGTCCTAAATAAGGGAGAAAGGCGCACAAGGAAAAGCACAAGTCAAAACTTTTGTAAAAGAGCACAAGTGCATCATGGTTTAATTCAAGGAGCGCCGGGCTCTCACCCGTGCAATTTGTAAATGTAGATGGGCAGTGGAAAGGAAGCTAGGAAGATAGAAGGACAATGGGAAAAAGGGCCTAGGCTACGGCCGGCCATGTAAAAAAGGGGAAAAGGGTATGACCGCCCAAAAAGGGATTTAGGGTTTTGTATATAAAGTTGAAAAGTGAATGAGAAGCTCATTAAAAGTAGCTCTCCTCTTCTTCTTCTTCTTCTTCTTCTTCTTGCTTGCTTGAGCTTGTGCTTAAGAGAGGGAGTGTGAGAGTGTGAGGGAGTGAGTGTGTGAGGGTGAGGGACTGAGGAGGAGAAGCTCTCCATCTTCTCCTCTCTTCTTCTCTTCTCTTGTCTTGCTCGCGGCAATGGAGCTTGGAGGAGCATGGAGCTTGAGGATGGAGCTTGCTTGAAGCTTGCACTTGGATCGTGGAGCTACCGGAGTGCGTGGGAGAGGAGGTAACTCGATCGGCATGGAGGGAAGCTCACTACACCCATAGATATGGATGGCGCGTCGGCTATGTGAGAGGTAGCCATTAGTGCTTGGCTTGGAACGCTTGAAACAATAAGCGGTCCGAGGGTCTTGGCAGTTGAGCGAGAGCTCCCACATTATCCATGACTATCACATGGCCCCTAGCCATTCACAAACACCTCCAATGACATCCCATAAACCAAACAAACCAGCTGCACACTATACCTACTAACAAGGCCCTCATTCAGCCTTCATGCAACACTCCTACTCTAAAAAAAGGTTCATTTACAAATGATATCTTGTCGACCACTTCTTCTCCACCTACTACTTTCCCAATCAATGCAACATCTCAATCCTCTAAGGTGAACATCATTGTTGTTTGGCACAACCTCATTCATCACAAACTTGCCTTCGTAAGAGGATATCATTTCTTACATATACCAAGTTTTCCCATATAGAGTGAGTAAATACCAACCCTCTTTAACAACCAAGATGGAGAAACCCCGTCAATGGTGATCAATCTATAAAATGGCCAAAGACTTATCCTTCTAAGCAAGAAAGTCACCATTGAAATGCCTTTTGCAGCTCAACTCCATGTTTGGCTTCTTTACCAAATTATTCACTATGATTACTAGAGCTAATGCTAATATAATCATGCTTGCTTCCCAATGGTACCCCACTTGGGAGGAGTAACAATTGCAAGCTTCCGAGTAATACTTTCAATGAGGCAACACCTTTTAAGGACCTTTCTATCATCATCAATAGGCCAAACCATCTTGATAACATGACCACTTGCTTTCTCAAAATATGTTTATGAAGTTGCTACTACAAGAAACAAAATTGTCACCAAAGTTGACCAATGCAAAATTGTTGGAGTATCTTCCAATGTACTATGAGACCACATCTTTACGTGCCATCATTGAGTTTATACTACCCAAGTAGTTGTTTTATCATCCACTGGTAAACAAAACGATTATTGAAGAAGAGCTCTATGTCACAAGTTGATTCAATGACCCATCACTCCTCAACAACATCATGTCTTATTTGTGTAAGGTGTTGATTTGACTTGATGTTGTAGACACTAGCCAAACTTGAATGCAACCAAGCCTTCTACAATCGGTGGATTCACAAACCTTTGTATGTGTTGTGCATAGTAATAACAAACTTGCTAAAACATAAAAAATATTAGCACACTTTAATTTTGCAAGGGGAAGGAAGGCAAGATTGGATTGCCAAGACTAGACCAAGAGACCAACTCCAAAAAGACATGAAAGTCAAGGCCTTCAAAAGACCTTCAAAGACCACAACCAAGTAATTGTTATCTATAAAGTGAAGGTAAATGATTGGTCAGCAGGATTGAGATTTTAGTTGTACAGATTTAATTTTTTGATTCTGGTAAGAAAGATAAACTTGTACAATTTGAATTTTTATTAAAAATGGCTCACAATAAATTTATGTTTGCTTGTAGATAGCAACCATACAAACACCATTCCTCTCATCTACAGTGCAGCATATGCCAATCATAGACTTGTTAAATGAGGATAAACTAGATTTCTTTGGTGATAAGAGACATGAGCTAAGAATAGAGGCAAGCATGTGGGGAGTAGGTCACCTTATGTTTTGAGTTCTCACCAACCTAGTGAATTTGATTGAAAATCCCTACACTACCATGGAACTCATAGTCAATTGTGGTCTCAAAGACTACATCAGAGCTGCTTCCACTCATATCCACTTTTTCAAATTGATTGAGAACTATGACCTAGTCAGCAAATTTAGTAGGTTCATATACAACATGAACATTAACAAGGGCTATGATGAACATATCGCCAACTTTGAGTCACCCCAAAGCTAGTAGAAGAGACATTGGGTATCAAAAGAGGATCAAGAAAGTGCATTAAAACATAGAAGACCCCCCAAGTCTCTCAAAGGTGGGATGAGATTTTAGTGGTTAGAATTGATGGAACTATAGTGAAAGTAGTGGCCAATGAAGGAGTAAAACCCTCAGAGTTTGCTAACTAGGCTCACTTGAGTCTAACCCGCAATGAAAGTTTCAACCGCTCCCACGAGGATCGACCTAAGTTTTTCTTGTCAAATCTATTACTAGTGGCTAATTAATAGTAGCGGATTCTAAAGTGATGTGAGTTAGTATTTTTGGTTTCTAATGGTCCATTAAGTGCAATTTTTATTCCTTCTTAGGAAAGCTCTCGGCTTACCGAGACCACCCAACCATAGGTCTTGATCCATTCTCCCGCTTTCCTTGAGAGAGTAGTTTTAGTTATTTAATTACCTGCCACTTTAGGTTCAACATATAAAATCAGCTTCCTTGAATTATCTTCTGATACAAATTCGTTACATGCCTTAAATTTACGACACAAAAATAGAGTAAAGAAATTCCTTCGTAATAGTTCCTTTTAAAAAAATGACTTTTATAATGTTTTTTGTTCGAAGTATTATTCTCTCCAAGTTTCGTTCCCCAACTAGTATTGGAATTTCCAAAACACAATTTGGAAATAGAAAAGTAGTTGGTGATTTGTAAGAGCCTAAGGAGTTTATGACCAGAGCCCCTAGTATCCTCACCTCCTCCTGCCAACAAGAGTTCCCTATGACAAGACCTTTCGCTCATGATTAGTCTAAACTCACTAACACAAAAAAAAACAAGAAAATCCCCTTGGAGTAGGTTTTATTCACGCTGGCCTTGGGGAGGTCTAGCGACGTCAAGAACACTGCCTCAATCAGGGTTTTGTGCTCACCGGAATACTATCTCAGTCGGCAAACTATACTCAGCCTGATGATTTTAGGAAAGATCGGTACCTAGCTTACAATCACAAACATCTTATTTCAAATGCATAAAATTTTAACAAGTTTATTTCCAAAACAAATATTTTCTTTCCAAAAATAATAACATCAAGGCAAATTAGCATAAGTGGCAAAATAACTTCAAGACAAATCAACCTAAGTGGCAAAATAACTTCGAAACAAATCAGCATAAGTGGTAAAATAACTTTGAGACAAATTAGCATAAGTGGCAAAATAACTTTAAGACAAATCAGCATAAGTGGCATCACCTTCCAATAGTCTTCATGGACTCCCTCTTCCTTGGGGATTAGTTTGGATTGAATTTAAGCAAGAATTTCATACTTAAGGATAACTCCCTTGAAGTTTCGTGGATCTTTGCCTGCAGTAAAAGAAAATCTTGATTAGTTTAATTACAAACAGTATCATTTTGCAATTACATCTCAAGGTCTCTTATATATAGAGGATTAGCATTTGTGATTAAGAGATTTCATTTGATCAACACAAAAATAAAAAAATATGAAATCTTTTAGGGGCACAGTACCTTCCTTGTACTCGTTTAGTGTAATATTCCTCCCCCCACCCCCACCCCCCCCCCCCCCCCCCCCCCCCCCCCCCCCCCCCGAGCCTTCCCCCATAAGACCCCCCCTTAAAGAGTTTTTTTAAAAAATTCCACAAATTTTTTTATCCCTCTCTCTCTCCCCGCTGACAGCACGTCGGGGAGAGAGAGAGAGAGGGAGTGAAGTGAGAGAAGGGGGGGCATGTAGCCCCCCAGATGGTGGGGAGTGCCGTCTCCTCCCCCCATAAGCCATCTCCCCCCCACCTTAAAAGGCGGCAACGCTCCCCCTCCTTGGGTCTCGACAGGCAGCGAGCTCCCCCCCTCCGTCTAGAGTACAACATGCCCCCCCCCTCCCCTGGCCGTGAAGGAGAAGGAGAAGAAGGAAAGAGAGGAGAAGAAGAACAAGGAGGACGAGGAGAAGAAGAAGAAGAGGAAGGGAGAGAGAGAGGAGAAGAAGAAGAAGAAGAAGAGAGAGAGAGAGGAGAAAAAGAGAAGAAGAGGAAGAGGGAGAGAAAGAGAAGGAGAAGAAGAGTAGAAGAATAAGAAGAAGAGGAAGGGAGAGAGAGAAGGAGAAGAAGAAGGAGAAGAAGAGGGAGAGAGAGGAGAAGAAGAAGAAGGTGAGAAAGAAGAGAACTTGAAGAGAAATCTGAAGGCCAAGCACAAAGACTCGTTCGCAGCCATCAAGAAATCAAGGACATTCAGGGTTACGCAGACGCATGAGATCGGAAGTCCGTGGATGGCTCGTGACACCTAGCAAGACGACATTGACCACCCACTCGAAAAGGGTGTCCTCTAACCCTCCCACTATTCTTATTGCTTATTGTTCATGGTTTTTTCTTCCATACTTAAAGTGCATGATTATGAAAAGTCAAGTGCATGAGTTGCATGAAATATTGACTAGCCTAGTATATGAAATAATGTTTCACAAAATATTGCAAATACGAGATGATTGCATGGGAGTCAAGTGGACAAATAGAATGGATTCTGCATGTATTGATGCACATGAAATGATAAGGTTTTCATAAATTGTTACATAAAATGATATACCTTCGTGTAGAGCAATGCTTAAATTAACCAATAAAAATCACGATTTGCATCTACATAAAAATTAAACACACAAAATGTTAGTTTCCGTTCATAGGATGCAATTGCACCGATGGATAGAAACCTAGACTTTCATATACGCAAGTCACATGAGATCCGGTGCATTAGGAATAAGTATTCATTGCCAAGTATGAAGAGAGTTAAAGGACGATTAGGATGTACTAAGGATCTAGAAGGATTTCTACCTTAGAAAAGGTTATAAATTCCTTGAGCAAGTGTTTTGATACATCCAAGTTAAATTCTGGTTGTGCATGCAATGGGATTGCGATGCCTTGAAGCAAGAGGTTGTGCATTCAACTGTTTGTTAATGTGGTTTTGGATGTTAATCCAAGTGGGGTGTGATTGATGATTTCATGGCCAGGTCTGTGATGACCGATTGCCATGGGAACAAAAAGGATGTTTTCCTAGTTAAAGGATGTTAGGCTGGTTGTTTCAGCTTGATAAAAGGATACTTAAGAATTGGCCATGGTTTTGGATGAATATCCAAGTGATTATATTTTCATGGCGGGAACGGTAAGGATAAATTGCCATGGGAACAAAAGGGATGTTTTCCCTAGTAAATGTTATTAGGCTGGTTGCTTCAGCTGTGGATGATTTCCTAAAGGGATAATTAAGAAAGGATGGCATAAGCTACCCTCGCGAACCGCCAAACCTTAACCAAGAGGGTTATGAATCCACGCCGGGAATGTGGACCGAACCCGCCGTGAGAGGTCTCTCCGTGGAAATTACTTGGCGTAGGAGGACGCTTGGGTGCCAGGGGGGCTCTGGCCATAAATCCCAATGCCTCCGGACCCTACACAAGTGTTCGACGTGACTCGAGATGGGATCTCGAGGCCTTGATACTAGTTACAAGGCAGAATCTTAGTAGGATAAACCTTCAGGTTTTTATTGCCGGGAGACGGAAGGATTTTTCTGTGGAGGCAGAAAGGGATACTTAATCCTCCTGTATGGGCAAGAGACAAACATTAATCTGAAGATAAGTTAAGAAAGTGTTTGATCTTGTTTTATCTTGTCTTAGTGTCTATGCCCTAAATTACATAAGGGAACTTGTGATTAACAGGTTAATTAAGAAAGCTACTTTATGTGTCAAACATAATGTGGTAGGTAATTAGATAACTAAAACAACCCCCGAGGGAAGCGTGGTGGATGTGACCGTCGGGTCCATCCTACAGTAGGGTGGTCTCGGTTAGCCGAGAGCTTTCCTCAATGGAATTTATTTGATGCGAATGTTAGATAGACAAGGATCTTAGAACTTGTAAGTTAAAAACCTGATTCATACCGTTTTAGGGGACCGAAATGGGACTATGCCCTACAGGCAGAGAGGTCGAGCGATGCATCCCTCTCGTTTCCCATTCTCTTTGAACCAAGTGCGGTATGAATCTGCTTTGGTCTAGTTGTATCTACGCAAAGTGGAGCAGTTGCAGACCGACGCTAGAAGGCTATTAGAAAGATCCAACTACAAGGAACCCAGACTTCAGATCGTCAGGTCGATCCTAGTGGGAATGGCCGGATAAGTTTCGTTGCAAGGCAGACTTGAGAGACCCTAGTTGGGAAACCCCGTGTTATTCCGTGGGAGTGCCAGGTGGCGTCTTCTAGATATATCTCTCGATGGACTGCTAAGACGTGTCCCGCGATTTGAGGAGCGGGCATGTTACACTTAGATTCATCTTGTACTACAGACCCAAGTTATCCTTTGGAATTTAGGGCTCAGAATTCCTCAAAGAAATTATGCAGGAATCGAATAAAATCTTATTTTATGCATGCAATTTCTATTGCCTATTAATGGGATAAAGACTTATTAGCTATTTTTATTTTAAAAAACTTAGTACCTAAAGATCCATGATGAGCGCTTGGTTGATGGTATTCGCCGCTTCATTTGTAATCCCTGTACTCGTCATTCCATTTCTAGTAATTGTGTCTATAGCGTTATTGGCAGCTCCTGTGATGGGACCTAAAACGGGCCGGCACTAGCTCATGCACTAGCCAGACCTCTATCATGCGCTCAACAACCCCACGGCCTCACGGCCAGGAGCGTGGATGACACATACATCATCTTCCTAAACATCTTGCGTTTATATCACGTCTCGTAGCCCAACTCTAACCCAATTAACACTCCTCAGAGGGAGTCCCTAGCACATTGCCAAATAGGACAAAGTACAAACATAGGAGGTCCTCCCACGGCGGCTGGTTGCCGCTACCTCATTGCGACTCTCCTACACCTTGGGGATTGGCCCCTCGATGCGTCGCTAAACATATATAACACTTCGCACATAGTTCGACTCAAGGTACCAATTATCGTATCCAAGAATGTACCATACCTCACTTTCTTTCCCCTAGGACCCAATGCCTAGCCTACAGCTTGGGACAACCTTACTCACTTAATGCGGGTCATGTTCCTCTAGAAAGCAATTGCCATGCATCCAGGAGGTATTGTCTGATACATTTTATCATTTTATGCTTCATGCAAATTGTAAATGTCCATGTGCTCAAACAAAGAAGAATCAGCATTGTGCTTAGTGCAAAAGCATTCTTTCAATGATTTTGACTATCGCTCGTATGCGGCGTTGCATGTACCTAGCACTGAGAAACCCTCATGCTACTAGGTTCTTAATTTTTAATTATCGACCAACCTAAATGGTATGCATAAAAAACCAGCAAACTTTTCGTCATTTCATTCAGCATTTAAACACCTTTTATACACTCTACCCCCTCACCGTTTATGTTGTGCATTATTGATCGGTTTAGGGTTCATTTCCATGTTTCTATTGTATGAAAAGCAATAAAAACTCACTAAAACATAAAGGTAGGGCTGAACTGAGGCTAAACCTCATACTTCAGACCCCCCATACATACACAAACATGGTTCTTATTTTTCCTTAATTTTCGATACTCAAAATTCATTTTTCCCTTATTTTTTCCCATTTTTTCATATTTTTATTGTATTTTTTTCAATATTAAATGATTGAAAATACAAAATGAGTTGTGGGCTGTGGCCCTTAGGTTTATTTGTAGCAAAAACACAAATTTAGTTGGTGTGTCTTATTATATTTTCCATTTATATCTCAAAAAACACCCAATTTCCCCCTATTTCGCATGTTTTACAGGTTTTACACCATTAATTTCAGTCATAACACTTATGATTTTCCGATTTTCTGAGCATAAACTGATCAAACTAATAGCAAGCAACATCATAATGCATAATCATCCCATGGGAGCAAATATTCATGAAGCAAATTGCATAAAACATCGATTTCCTTTGTAAAAATAAAATTACCGTTCTTTGCGGGTTGCGGGTTTTTATTTGCCATGTCTCGGGACTGATTTCCAGCAACCATTAATGCTCATGATAGTCCACAATCAACAATCTTCGTTCCTCTTGAACCATGGAGCAATCCGGTCTTCATTGGACAAGCATCCGTCATCCATTCTTCTTCTTCTTCTTCACCACATGAATTTGCCCTTAGAAGAGAGAGAGGGAGGAGAGAGAAAGACTGAAATCAGAGATCTTCATAGAGACCGCCATTGGAGGAGCGAAGCATGGCGATATGATCAGCATCCAGAGGGGAATGAGGGGCAATGATCATTTGCAGGGGTTGTATTGAGGTCGCATGATGCATCTTCATGCATCAAGCGTGAAAATCGGCGCTTTCCTGCTCACGCCCTCCTCCACGTTTTTTGCTCATCTCCCTCATCAAAAGTTTCATGCTGCATTTAAATTTTGGACTCCCAAGGATCACTTGCCCATTTTGGCCAAATTTTGTCCACCCCTTCGTATCTTGCCCGGTGTCTTGGCCATTTCCCCGTCCGGACTCCGAATTGAGCTCTGAAAAATCCTAGGCGTCCGGCTCGACATCCCGCATTGGCTGGTAACTCGTGTCAACCCACACGACAATCTGAAAAATGATGAAAAATCAACAAGTGTCACTTGGGCGCCTTTAAAGCACTTTGACGCTTAAAATCGTCCTAGATTGAGCCGCCGCCTTCGACGTTGAATATTTTTCCCTTGATATTCGTAATTTTTAGCTATTTTTAAGCATTTCTCGGCATCAAAATTCCACTCTCATCCTGCCAATAACGCTATAGACAGATTTTGCCTCGTGCCTCCTGTCTATAGCATTATTGGCAACTCCTGCCTCCGTGACCTTCATAGCTTTCTTCTTCGGGTCCATGGTCTTTAATTACAAGACCGCAAAAAAAGGAAAATTTGGTGAAGGAGCTTGGGGGTAATTAGATTGACGGAATTTTGATTGACGAGGGGGAAAAAGCGATCACCAAAGATTTTGAGAAATCGAGAAGATTCTTGATTCCACAGGAAGGAATAGGATAGAAGGGATGGAAGAATTGAATTCGGGAGCTCGCATAGTATCCTCCTTGCCTTCTTAACGAGAAATTATTGTGCTCATGCTTCTCTTGCCTCACTCCCTCTTGTTATATACTCTTGAGAAGAGCCTCTCTCCTCTTGCTCGGACTATTGTGAATGGCTCTACATGCCTCTTATTTATAGCTTAATTAGAGAGGAAGGGTTGTGGCTAAGAAGAAGAGTTCTTTATGAAGGGGATCTTGGCAAAATCAACAATCTAATGCTCAAACCACAAATCTGATGGTTAAGTTGGCTCTGAAAGGGGGGTAAAACCCCAGGATGCATGATCTTCCATATCACTCCTTCTTCTTCTCCCTATTCGAAGTGTTGTTTGTTGCCTGTAAGCTGTGATCGCGATGCATGCGATTTTGCCAATCCTTCTTTTGCATTAAATCTCCAAAACTGACTGAAAAAGTCACTTGTTTTTTTTACATGACACCTTGCTCTAGAAATTTTCATAGCTTTTTAGGATATTCATAATAAATAATATAAAAAATATGCTAGTTTTGTTCAAAAATATAGTATTTTTGGACCACTAATGTGACTGATATGACTCATAATTCTTGTTCACATGGTAACTTCCGTACAGGTGGCTACAGCTTGTTAATCATTATGTTATGATCCTCGGGTCTTTTTGCTCAAGATCTTCTCTGTTTCATGATTTTAGAGTTCTTGAATTCCATTTTGCGAGAAGTTGGAAAATTTTTAAATTAAAGTCGGGATATCACATCATCTCCCCCTTGGACAAATCGAGATGTCCTCATCTCGAATGAAATTGGGGATATTGGTTACATAGTGGTTCATGATCAATCCAAGTGGCATCCTCTTCAGGGTAGTCTTTCCACACACTGGGCGATATATTTTCTAAGGGTTTGCTTCTTAGAGTCTTCTCCCGCATGTCAAGTATCTTTTTCGGTTGAAGTTCGAGGACTTTCTAACTTGGCATTACAATTTGTTAGTCGTTAAGTACATGGTCCAAGTTAGGGACATATGCTTTCAATAGACTGATATAAAATACATTATGTACTTTCAAGTTGTTAGGGAGTTGCAACTTGTAGGCATTTGGCCCTAGACACCTTAGTACCTTATATGGCCCACAATACCTGGGACTTAGCTTCTTGAATACCCCCAAAGATAAAGAACTTTTCTTTGGGTGAACTCACCTTCTTTGAAGATGCGTTCTTGCCTTTGTTGATTGGCATATGCCTTCTATCGATCATTTGCGGCTTGAATATCTTGCCTTATACCTTTCACTTTGCTGATCCATTTCTTCTAGCATTTGCTTAGATGCTTCTACCTGTAGGATAGGATCGGATAAATTTAATGGGTTAAGACAATCTTTCACACATAGTGCCTAAAAAGGAGTCATTTGAATACTTTGATGGTATAATGTATTGTAGGCAAATTCAACTAAGGGTAGGTATTGGATCCACTATTTGGGTTCCCTATTATAATAAGCCCTTAGTATTTCATCAATAACTTAGTTGATCCACTCTGTTTGACCATCGGGTTGGGGATGGTAAGCAGTACTGAAGCAGAGCTGGGTTCCTAAAGCTTCAAACAAACTCTTCCAAGAGTTTGAGGTGAAGAGAGAATCGTGATTGCTGATGACTCTTTAGGGTAATCCATGTAACCTAAAAATTTCCTTAATGAAAATCTTGGTGATATCGGGAGCCTTGTTATTGGTTTTTACAGGAATAAGGTATGCAACTTTTGTCAGCATATTAATGACTACCATTATGGAGTTATATCCTCCTTGTACCAGGGGCAATCCAACTATGAAGTCCATGCTGATATACTAACATTTCATTTGAGGGATGTCAAGTGGCTAGAGCTTTCCTAGCATCTTGACATGCTCAACCTTAATTTGCTGGTAGTTTAGGCATTCAATGACATACTTGAGTACATCACCCTTGAGTCTTTCCCAATAGAAGCTTTTTCTAACTCTATTAAGATTCTTAGCATAACCAGGATGACAAAAAAAAGGGGAATCGTGAGCTTCCGAGAGTATTTTCCTTTTGAGTTCGTGACTTGTAGGAATACATAGTCTTGTCCTGTAATAGGCAAGCTCCTCGTTTATGGAAAAATCTTGATACTTGGTCTTGAGTTTTGGATTTGAATCGTTGACGAAAATTTATCTTAACAAGTTGCGATAGCTTGGATCCTTCACCAACTCTTCTTTAGTCATTTCTAGGAGAGGGTTGCTTGGCATTGAAATCATTGTGGTAAGAGTTCCAGCCCTAGAGGGTTCTTCTAGGATTAGGGCATTAAGGAATGATTTATGGCTTAGGGTATCTACAATCACATTTTCCTTGCCTAGTCTATACTTGATTTCAAAGTCAAATTCTTGCAAGGTCTCAATCCATCAATGTTGTCTCATATTGAGATCCAACTGAGTAAAAGTTCACTTTAGGCTCTTATGATCAATGATTAGAGAAAACCTATTACCAAGCAGGTAATGTCTCCATAGTTTAAAGCCATGAATTACAATAAGTAATTCAAGATCAGGTGTGGCATATTTTCTTTCATAGATCTTTAATTTTCTTGAAGCATAGGTTACTGGATGTCCTTCTTACATAAGCACACAGCCCAAAGCAAGAGAGCTTGCATCAGTTATGACTTCGAATTCTTTGTTGAGGTTCCGTAGCCTTAGGATAGGGGCAGTTACTAAACTCTGATTAAGCTTCTCAAAGCTAGATTGTTTGAAGGACATCCATGTAATGGAGATCTGCTTTTTGAGAAGGTTGGTGAGAGGTGTGGTGAATTGAGGCATAGTCTTTAATGAAGACTCTATACCAAGCCATTACCCCTAGAAAGCTTCGCACTTCCTTGAACGTTGTTGGGGATGGCCAGTCTTGTACATCTTGGACCTTGGCAGGATCCACTAAAATGCCATCTGTCGATACTATGAATCCTGGATATTCAATTTACTTCTTGAAGAAAGCACATTTCTTCTTTTTAGCATACAATTTGTGGACTCTCATTGTTTCAAGAACTATTCATAGTTGTGGTTCATTTTCTTCTTCATTCTTCAAAGAAGATGAGAATGAAGTCACCAAGGTAGGGTTAAAAAATATCTTGCATTAACCTATTGAAGGTGGCAAGAGCATTTATTAACCTAAATGACATCACAATAAACTCATAATGACCGTACCTTGTGTTAAAAGCAATTTTAGGGATATATTCCTCCCTAATTCTTATTTGATAATATCCTGATCTGAGATCGATCTTTGAAAAGACCTTTGCTCTCCCTGAAATCGGTCAAGCAACTCATCTATCTTGGGAATTGGATATTTGTTTCTCATTGTCACCTGGTTTAATCCACGGTAATCGATACAAAGATGGAGAGTTGCGTCTTTCTTTTTCTGAAATAAAATTGGGGCTCCCCATGGTGAATTACTTGGCCGGATGTATCCCTAGTATAATATCTGCTTGAGTTGTTCTTTCAGTTCAATGGCTTCAAGAATTGACATTCGATAAGGTCGTTTGGCGATGGTGGGGGTAGCATCTGGAATGAATTGAATTTCATCATCTACTTCCTTGCTGGTGGGAGCTATGTCAGGTCTTCTGGAAAAACATCTGCATATTCTTTTAGCCAAAATGGTTGATCCTTGGTCTCACTATCCTTCTCAGTCTTGTTGAGTTTAATTAGATAGAGATGTAATCCTTTCTTCGATCCCTTTACTATTCGAGAGGCTTTAGCTAGCTGAACCTTAGGGTTTCCTGATTCTCCCTGAGTGGTTACTTGTTCTCCCTTTGAGTTTTGGAATGTGATTTGTCCCTTTCCGCAATAGATATAGGCATTATTTGGAATTAACCAATCCATTCCTACAAACACTCATAAGCCCCAAGATTCATAATTCTAAAATTCATTATGGAAGAATTGCCACCCGAGCTAAATTCTACCCTACTAGTTTGTTGTGTTGATAGAACTTCTTTGCCATTTGCTAATTCCACAAGCATTCTAGGTGCAACAATAGTGCTTATGCCTAGCCTTTTTGCACAATTTGGTGATACAAAAGAGTGGGTACTTCCACAATTAATTAAAATTCAAAAGGGTTTACCTTGAAAATCTGTTGGTGTTTGAATTACTAAGAATTTGCGATTTGAACCCTTCTTATTGAGAGTGGCATGTACTCTGGCTCTTTCCATATCGGATTCAATTGTGGGATCTTTATGATTATTGTTCTCCTTTAGGTTCAGCAACCTTTCCCCTGGCATCTTGGCTTTGCCCGCGAAACTAACCTTGGCCAAGCTTCGGGCAGTACTGCCTCTTGAAATACCCTAGTTCATTGCAATAGAAACACCTTGGAGTCTCATTGCTCCTTCGTGTGGGTATAAAGCTTCCCATTGCATTTGATTTGGCCTTCTTTGTCTTGTTTGGTTGGTACTATCCTTGGGCTCTTTTGGCATAACCTTGTAAGTTGCCCTTATTCTAACTGTTTCTATTCCAAATTTTTGCATTTCTTAGCCTTTGTTCAATCTCCTGAACTATTAAAGCTGCTTGAATCAATGCATCTTGTAAATCCGATGGTCTCATTGATTCAAGATGCGTATTCAAGGGTGGATTTAGACCATTGCAAAATTTGGATACTTGCTATGAAACATACATTGTCGGTGCATATTTTAAAAGTGTTACAAATTTGGAGTAATAGGCTTCTAGGCTTAGGCTTAGCTACTTTAGATTGAAAAACTCATTCATCTTCTAGGCTTGATATGTGGGTGGAAGATATCTCCCATGTACCATGTCCTTAATTTTGTCCCAAGTGATAGCACCTTCGGGTTTTACTTAGTCCTTGCACCATTGTTTCCACCAAAGACAAGCATCTCCTATGAGTTTTAGTTTGGCAATCATGACATGATTTGACGGTGCCATCCCTGCAACAGTGAAATAGTCTTCTTGGTGCCTCGAGAGGAACACCAAGGAAAAGGGAATTCTCTTGCAAGAAAATCTATCTTGTAACATCAACAAGCTTGTTTATCATGTTTCATATGATCACGATGAAGAAAAGAACACCAGACACAACAAATCTTCATACAGCATCATGTAGATCTCCCACGGTTTTGATAGTATCAACCATATTCTTCAATATCTTCACAAAATCCATCAATAGAACAAAGAAAGCAAAGGAATACACCATCTTTGAATGGAAATACATCACATAGTATTCATCTTCAATATCTTCATAGTCTTCTCTCTCAATCTCTCATATACAATCACTCTGTTTGAGTAGAATTGGCTATCTCTGACTCTCTCTCTCTCACTCCATCAATAATACATCATATCCTCACTACAATCTCTCTAAAATCATCCTCAATAATCCTTCTTAGGTCGTGGATACCCCTCCCAAGAGGTATGTCTGATATGAAGGGTCACCAGAGCCACTACAGTGTCCTTTCATGGCTCACTACTGTCACTTCACTCTAGTCTTCACTTGAGTCTTCAGCAGCTACTTCTTCCACTTCTTTCAGCTCTTTTGCACTTGTATTCACCTCTTTCCAAGGCTAGAAAACTTTCCCAAAGTCACACATACATTCCACAGAACACATATAGAAGCATACAGAACAGTCTACAGAACAGTACCAGAACAGCTACAGAACAGAAGCAGAAGCTCTACAGAAGACCTACAGAAGGTTACAGAAGGTCATCAAAACCACATAACTCATTCTCAAATCATTCCAAACTCTCAAAAACTATTCAATAAACTTTCTCAAGATCTCAATCTTCATCAATCAATACTCCATCCCTCCTTACAGAAGACAATCAGAACAAAACAGAGCAAAACAGAAGGTATACAGAACCAATCAGAACATCACAGAATCACCAATAATCATCATGAACTTCCAAAACACAATCATTATCATCCAAAACACTCTCAAACCACTTCCAAACTAATCAATCATCTCATAAAATCAACCATTCAGCTCTCAAAAACAACAAAAATCAACCAAAAAACAAGTCATTTCAACACTCAACATATCCCCACACTTAATAAGGAAGCGTCCTCGCGACCCAGGAAAAAGGGAATACAAGGGCATTTAAAATCGCAACTTTGATCTTCAATATCTTCTAAAAAAGAATCCATCCACCACGACCCCAACTTATAACCTGTTTCTAATATAGAAATACAAAGAAAGGAAAACCCTTTATACATTAACACTTCTTATCAAACTAAAAATCACAACAAATTTGTAAAGGATATAAAAGTTTGCTTCTTCTTCATCAGCATCTGCTTCAATTCTCCATCCACGACCCCATCACCACAATTCTCCAAAACGTAGCTCGTACACGAAATCCAATAGGAAACCACCACGTTCGTTTGACATAAATGAACTCACAACACAAACACTAATACACAACACAACCATCTGAATGACTCCTTCAAAAAGAGAGTTGTTCATTAAAAAGCTTCCATTATACATTGGAAAGGTATCAATGAAGATGATCCCTCTTAAAAGATTGATGTTGTCGGAAACGATCCATAGATAAGGATTCATCTACAAAGTTTTTGGGAGGATTTTGAAAAAATTGGAGACAGCACATCCTTTCCAACAGGACCAGGTATCTACTAGGCAAACAGAGGGCATGAAAATACAATATATCCAGCTGCTGGGAATCAATACTTACATTGACATTCATGCACAACTTTGGAATAGGCTTGGAATCATTATGAGAGTGCCTATGCATATACGCCAGGTACCAAGCAAAGTGAGCAGTTAATCTCACTGAGGGATCTGCAGAATGTGAATACTGTTGGGCAAAATGAACATAGTTCTGATAAGCTTGACTGGAAGCTGTCCATTCTCCTGGAATTACTAGCCAATTGATCTGCAGTCCTGTAAGGCAATCATCCGAACTCCATCCCCTTCTTCTAGAAATCTGATTATCAAACCCGTCACAGTCACTAACCAACTGAGGTGGATGAGATATGGAAGTGTTAGGAGAGGGGAGTGGAATAAGGAAGAGTGGATGAAGGGAGGGATAGGAAAAATCATAAAAGGAAGAAAAGGTTAAAGAAGGAGTGGCATAAATTTGTAGGGAATCACTAAGGAACGGTGTTAACTGATAAATAGGAAATGTGGAGGGTACATTAATGGAGGGAGAAGGACAGGGAGGAGAAGGGGAAAATTACCCTATCCTCAATAAAGGAACAGTAAGTAAAAATAGGAATTTGAGGGAAAGGTGAAGGTTGAAAGAGAAGGGGTAAAATAATGGTGGAATTAAATTGACAAAGGGAAAGATATATAGCATAGCGGTGAGCCATTTGTTGGTAATAGAGGAGGGTAGGAACAGAAGGTCCTAAGAGAGATCGTCGATGATAGGCATCAAAGAAGGGAGCATCAAATGGATTATGTCTTGAAAGATAGGTTAAGAGATCCATCCTCAGTTGTGATTAGTACTCTAGGCAGAGGTAGGAGCTGTGTTTTGTCTTTGATTTAGGACCACCGAATCAATCATGGGATGCCACGAATTATCATGACAATCAGCTACTTTGGAGGAATAACTTTGGAACATATCAGCTATGTGCAACTCCAAATGATTGACATACAAAACAGCCTGTAAGACCACATCCCCCACATACCATGCCATATCCACCTCATCTCTGTCAACAACTCAGCAGACCAAGCCCCACTCTAGCCATCCTCTGGAAAAGGTAAATCCATCGTGGAAAGCTTCATGTAGAAGACCAACTTCTGTAAGTGGTAGTGGACAAAGAAAGAATGGTCTGGTAGAACATATTCCTGAAACTGCTCAAAAGTAGACCATAATAAGTCCATTCTGGACTACAATCTTTCCACTTTATCTTGGAATAGAGGGCACAAAGTAGACTGTCTCTGAAGAGCAGCCAAATCCTGCTGTGAAAGAGAAGGAATCAATGGAACATTAGGGCTTGGAGGAACAGAGCGGGACTTTGCAAGTTGATCTTGTAACTGCTGGATTTGGGAGGCTTGGTTGGCCACTGTGTCATTAGCCATCTGTAAAGCTGAAAGTTTTTCATCTAAGATAGCTTGGAATTCCTTCGCTTCTCTGGACATCCTCTCCTTCTCTGCTGAAAGGCTAGTAACCTGTGAGTGAGCCTCTAATAACTGGATCTTCAAAGAAGAAATCTCATCGCTTTGGGTGGCAACCAGTTGGGTTTGTTGTTCCATTTGCTTAAATAAATCTGCTAGGGTATCCTTAGCAGAAGCTAACTCAGATGTGGCCTTATGCAGTTGGTCCTTAGACTGCATGAGCTCTTCATAAAAAGACGTGTACAGCTGTTGAACACAGGCTCACGGACAACTCAATGGAGCTTTGAATATCCTTGCAGAGGAAAGGAATGGCATCTCCTGAGACTAGATTGTTCAGGGAGGGAACTGAAATCTCCAAGGATCCTTCTCGATGTGCTCTGAACAGGTTATTGCAAGTGAGATACCCAGGGAGTTCACTGCCAGAAGTAGCACGAATAGGCACTGAAGGAAGTACAGAAGGAGCTTTATCCGCCACCCCCTTCAAGTGTTTGCACTGGATGACTAGGGGAGGCGGAGAATCATCATCCTCTATGTCAATAGGTTTTGACTCTTCTGAAGGTGGAGGAGGAGGTACTAGATCTGATGGAGGAGGTGGAGGCACAGTCTTCTGTAAACCTGAATAGGTCAAGAAGGCAGACAAATATGATCCATATGTGACATTGGTAACATTACCCCGGGTGACTTTGACGAAATGCTGATCCATTTTAGTGAGGAGGTAAGTGCTCCAATCAATAGCAACGCCTTTCAACACCATCCTGGAAGCTGTGAAAAGCTCTTTGGACAAATAGTGGGATGGCGTTTTGGCAGGCATAAACCTGTCCTAAAGAAACTGATAGATCGTCTTCCATACGGGATTAGTGATCATAGAAAAAGAAACTCCTGAAGAGTTTATCACCTTCTTAACATCGAGGATTTCCCTTGTCTGCTTTTGCAACAGCTTCAGAATCTCTTCATTAGAGAAAAGTTGACGAGTGGTCACAAAAGGTTCACCTTTGAAGGGTAGAGACAGAGCCTTCCCTAAGCCTCGAGATGTTAAAGTCATAGAAATTCCTTGGACTAATCCTGTCTTCTTGCTGTAAGAGGCCAGGAACTCATCACATAACGACAAATCCTCTAGAAGCAATGGAAAAGAAGTAGCCACAAAAGCAGCGAGTCTCGCCTTCGTGAGAGGCTCAAAAGTAAGTAGGGAAGAGTAATCCCTACTAACTAATGGGACGTACTGGATAAGGTGAGGAGCATGAGAAGGCGCCATTCAAATGGTTACACACACACACCACAAACACAGACAATCAAGGAGAATGCCTGGTAGTGGGTGTATGAAAATGCAAAGAATGCGCTCTCCTCCCTCCAAAAATATCTGGATTTTGTTTCTAGACGGTTAGTTGGTGTGTGGAGGAAAAATGTGTTGGTTATATTGTGTTGTTTTAATAAAATTTGCGAGGAAAGTAGATGTGAAAGGAAATATTATGACAGCTAAAAAAAATATGCCAAAAATAAATGAAAATGGAAAAGAAAGGATTAGGAAATTTTTAGAAATTAATTGGGAAATTTTTAGTATTTTTAATGAATTTTTATCATATTTTTAGATAGTTGGAAAGATTTTAGAATTTTAAAATGGGCAAAAATAGTTTTTTTTTTTGAAGTTTACAGGTTGAGAAAAAGATGGCCATGGATTGCAAAAATAAAAGGAAAGTTTTCTAGATTTCGTGGGATTTTTTTCAGAATTGAAAGGAGTTTTTAATGAGTTGGTTTGTATGTTACAATGTTTTTATATTTTGTGTTTTGTGTGTGTGTGTGTGTGTGTGTTTTTTTTTTTGTTTGTTTGTTTGTTTGTTTTTTTTTTTTGTTTGTAAATTAATTAATTGGTTGTAAATATGGGTTCCATGTGTAAAAATATTGTAAAGTGAAAAAGGAATGGAAAAAAGGTCAAGGGGGGGTGAGAGGAATTTTGAAGATTTTTTTTTTTTGTTTTTTTTGGTATTTTTGACTAATTTAAAATGAGTTTTTGTTTGTTGTTTGTTTGTTTTTTTTTTTGTTTTTTTTTTCTGTTTTTCAGGTAATATTGAATAAATTTGGAAAATATGGAATTGTTTAGAATTGTGAAATAAGAAATTTCAGGCTATAAATATATATATATAATGGTGGAAAAAGGTGTCAGGAATTTTGAATAAAATTGCAAAATGGTTGTCAAATTCGTTTATGATGATTTTTTAATTGTAAGTGTGTTGAATGGAGGTGTGGATGTTTTAAAAAAAATGATATTCGAGATGCCAAAAGGAATACCCGGACACTCGTGACAGCTGCGCATGCATGAACCAGCACGCACCACCTCAATCAGCAAATCCAAACGCGCGTCCCGTGCGTGAACATCAGCTAAAAGATACGCCCGCATTCACGCACGCGAAGAACCGCGAGGAGACACGAGAAAACCCACCGCACAGATTGCGTTGTGAGAACCATAGGTATTGGGGGTGTTGATATGGGTGAGTTGACACGTGGGATTGTTGCGGGGAGGGGTGAGCCGGAGTTAGGGTAGGGAGTGAGTGCGTAGGAAGGGTGGTGGGAATGGGGATTTGGGTAGGGGTGTGTGAATAAGGGGGGAATAGAAGGGTGTGAATGGGGGTTTGGAGGTGGGAAGGTGTGTGGGTGGGAATGGGGGTGTGACTGGGGAGGGTTAATGGGGGGTGGGTTTAGAGTGGGTGGGAAGGGGGGTTAGTGAGGGGTTAATGGGGGGTGGGTTTATGGGGGGTGCAGGGCCACGTGGCAGGGGCACGAGGCCCTGCAGCGATGGCAGGGGCAGACAGAAGTCGCTGTCGGCGATTGGCGGTTGGCGGGGCACGTGGCACGCTGGCAAGGAGGGAGGCGACCACGAGGCGGCCAGGGGGCGGCGTCAGCAACTGGCGGGGCACGTGGCACGCTGGCGAGGAGGGAGGCGACCACGACGTCCAGGGGGCGGCGTCAACAACTGGCGGGGCACGTGGCACGCTGGCGAGGAGGGAGGCGACCACGATGTCGGCGACCGGCGAGGCAGGGCGGGTACATGGCGTGGGCGTTGAGGTGGACGCGTGGCAAGGCCACGACGAGGCGACGTGGGAGGCGGGCGAGGATGGGAATGCTCAGGCATGAGGGAGGAGAGAAGGAGGAGAAGAGGATGAAGAGCAGGCGGGAGAGGAGGGAGGGAGAAGAAGAGGAAGGGGAAGGGGACGGGACACGCAGAGAAGGAGAGGGAAAGGAGAGAGGGAGGGAGGCAGTTGGGGTGGGGGGGGTTGGGGTAGGGGGGAGATAGGAAAGGGCATTGGGGGGGGTGGAAAAGGGGGAAAGGGGATGGGCAGGGGTAGGGGTGGGGGAAAATGGGCGGGGTGGGGGTGGCAGGGTGGATGGGCAGGGGCAATGGGCGGGTGGGTGCCCATGGGGGTGGGTAGGGACAAAGGGGATAGGGGGTGGGCAGAGTCAAGGGAAATAGGGGGGTAAGGGACAAGGGCGCGTACCCCCGTCCCGTGCACGTGCGCGGGGCGGGGTAAAAAAATTTGCCGTGACGGGATTGAAATGGCACCGAGATGACGATATGGGTCATGCAGACACGACCAGGACACGTGGAGACGCATAAAATCGAAAAAGGGCACGTTCACGCGTAAAACAGGCGCGAAAATACACGTAAAAATAAAGAAAAATTAATAACTCCCAATCCGGACGTCAAAATGAAATAGCGTAAAAAAAAAAAGTGGGCAAGACGACAGGGAGAAAACAAGAAAAATATATGACGGAGATTCTGGGAGGGGTAAAGGGCGGTCACGTGCAAAAAACAAAAAAAACGAACCAAAAAACACAATGAAAAATTAATATAAAAAAATCCCTACATCGGAATGAGGTGCAAAAAAAAGGAAAACTGTGCAAAAAGATGTGCCCGGCAATCCTATCCCATCAAAACATAATTCCGACGGAGATAAGACGCGTTCACATGGGAAAAACCCAAAAAACAAACTTGAAAATGGGATCGGAAATTAATATCGGATGAAACGTTCACTGGAATGACATGCAGTAAGAAGGAAAAATGTCCGCAGGAAGGAGTGGCACAGGGTTATCATATTAAAGCGCAGTTCCGGTGGAAGTAGGAAGGGTTCACATGCGAAAAACACCAAAAATACTCCCGAAAACACATTTAAAAATTAATAATAATAAATCCAAAAGTCGAAAGAGGGGAGAGGAAAAAGGAAAAAGGTAGGGGAAGACACAGGGGACACGACTGGTAGATCAAATTGGAATTCTGATGCAAACAGGGCAGGTTCACATGGAAAAATGTCAAAAATACGCATGAAAAAGTCGTAAAAAACCGAAAAATTAATAACGGACAAACCGTGTATCGGAATGATGCAGAATAAAAAGGAAAAATATCAGGGGAAAAGTGGTGGTCAGGGCTATGATGTCAGAGCAGGGTTCCGAAGCAAGAAAAGCGCGTTCACATGGAAAACTGGCGAAATTACGCAAAATGCTTCAAAAATTAATAACTCGAAAACCGTGCACCGGAACAGGGGTAGGTAAAAAGGAAAAATGGTCAGTTCAACGGGAGGAATAGGGCTATAAGGTTGGATTTGGACTTTGGTGAACGTAGGGTGCATTCACATGGAAGGACCTCAAAATCAGGGAATGAAGGAAAACTGCAAGGGAAGAGCCCCAAGGGTGGGGGGATCATAATCGGGTGGATGGGAAGGGACCCCATGAGGGTAAAAGCAAGTCATAGCATACATGCATGAGCAGGGTAAGGCATATGCAAAGGGGTATGCAATGTAGACGCGCAGGGACGCGTCCCCACACTTAAGACCTTAACGGATAGGGTTAACCGAGCAACAGGGACCTAGGACCACGCCATAGACCATCCACTAATGTCCCCACACTTAAAACATGACCATCACGAAGAAACAGAAGGTATAGGGTTATAAAAACTTGGCACGTTTCGTCAACAATCAAGGTTGAGTGTCGACGGCACGTCCAGTGTTGTTGTTGACTGCAGGAGGTACCAAGGCATCTTTACAGCACATGTTCGTCATGGCAGGGACCACGCGGCAGCACCCAGGGAGGTAGCCGATGGAAGGAATCGCAGGAAATTCGTCGATGATGAGGGATACTACACTCAACTCACCGTCACTCAATTGAAATGAAAGAACAGTCATTCGCCCCATGACTAATATCACTCGAGGAAGAATGATTAAAAACCCATATCTCATACTCGGTTGAGGAATCAACAAGGGGAAATGGTGCAGAAAGAGTATGCCAGGGTGCACAGTTGATGGTGCATTAGTACGTCCAACCCGTCTGGCATAAGTGTAAGGAGGAAGGCAAGGGAGCCTTAGAGTGCAGTGTACAGAACAGGTTGAGGTGTCTTGTGATGACAGCAAAGACCCATCCCATGGGTGCATAGGGAAATGGGAACATACCTGACTCCAAGTGTCGTAACGTCCCTCAATCTCACCTCTCGGTAACTGATTGAAGAAACTCCAGTCACACTCATCCCACCCTCTGTCTCACTCTCGGTTGATAGATACAGGAGAGCAGCCTTTTCCTGAAACCCATTGATGTAATCCTCACAGTCACTTGTGCAAAGATTGTATGCCTTGTGCGCAGTTGATGGTGCAACTGTGCATCCCGCCCTGTGCCGACATACGGTGCGAGAAGGAAGGCCAGGGAGCCTAATAGTGCAGTGCACATAAACAAATTGTGCTTTGTGCATTGAGAGGCCCATCCCGTGCGTGCAACACTTCATTCACACTACTCACCTCTCATTTGATTTGAAGGGAAAAGACTGATCTCTCGCCCCACCCTCTGTCTCACTCTCTATCGATAATTATAGAGGGCAACCATACTCACTTCCCCATCCGGTTAGGATGAAAGCTCACATCACTCAAGGGGTTGTCGATGAAGATCGCTTCGTCAGTTGTTGAAGAGGCGTACCCAGGGAGGTAGCCATCAAATCGAATGTTGTGTTGGACAGGAACATGTCCTCTGCTAGAGGACATGTAGACACTCTACAGAGAGACCCAGGAAAAAGCGTACCAAGGGAGGTAGCTTCGAAATTGGATCCTGGGAATATCAATTAATGAATCCACTTTCTGGACTGCTGGGTGTTACCACCTTTTCCATAGCCAGCTTCTCGCCCAAGGGTGTTTACCACCTTTTCTTGAAACGAGGCTTGCTATGACAGGGAATTGCTTCCTTTTCTCTCATAACATATTTATTTTTTTGTTTTTCTTTCTTTTCTTTTTCTTGTTTTCCCCTATTCTCGAGGGTGTTTCCACCTTTTCTCGAAGAATAGGTCGGCATGACAGGGACCTAAGTCCTTTTCTCCCATAACCGATATGTATATTTTATTTTATTTTTTAATTTTTTTTCGAATTGAGCAAGGGAATGGTAGAAAGACCATGTATCAAGACCAACCTCGCCACTGATGCTGGTGGAAAATAATGGATAAGAGATCAAGGCTGGAAGGGGGTTTGAGGGGACAAAGGGTTGCGTCCACTTCATCAGGAATGATTGAAGAACAGCTATCAGAAGTAGCATCATAACAAGTACAGGGCCGCGCCAATGAGGGAAAGGATCAAGTGTCCGTAATTGTCAAGATCCCCAAGGAGGGAAGTACTTCTTCAAGCGATACCCATTGATCAGAAAGGGATCATCAGAGGCATCAACGGTCTGCACTTGGACAGAACCATTAGGGTTGACGGCAAGTACCTTATAGGGGCCCATCCACCGCTGTTGGAGCTTACCAGGAAACTTGCCAAATCGTGAATCATAGGCTAGGACCAAATCACCTTCTTTGAACTCCTTATGCTTGATAAAGCTATCATGGTAAGCCTTACGCCGAGCTTGCGTGGCTTCCATGCACTGTAGAGCCATCCTACGAATTTCGTCCAAACATTCCAAGTGCAGGAGACGACGTTGCAGTGAATCATCATCCCCCAAACGCTCTTTGATAGCCACTCTCAAAGAGGGTAGTTCCAGTTCAACAGGAAAAACTGCTTCTGTGCCATACACCAACTGGAAAGGTGTCTGTCCTGTTGCTGCTTTATGGGAGGTTCTGTACGCCCAGAGGGCCTCTGTAAGTTGATCGTCCCAATCACGACGATGTGCGGCAATTGTTCTTGTCAGAATCGAGCAGAGGATGCGATTGGTGACTTCGACTTGGCCGTTGGCTCTGGGGTAATAAGGAGTGGACTTGCGATGGCGGATCTTATACAACTCTGTTAATTCTTCCATGACTTTGTTGAGGAAATGAGTGCCTCTATCACTTACCAGCTCTAAGGGACTGCCAAAACGGGTGATGATATTCTCGTACATGAACAAGGCCACGCTGTTACCATCGTTCCGCTTTAGGGCTTTAGCTTCACACCACTTTGTGACATAATCCGTACATACGAGGATGTATCTGTTGTGTTTCCTTCTGGTAGGAGGATCGATCGGACCTACGAAGTCAATGCCCCACTTCTCAAATGGCTTCAAAGGAAGGATAGATTGCAGTGGCATGGCACTTGTCTTCGTGGGTTTCCCCATTCTTTGACAAGCATCACATCTTTTACAGTAATCATAGGCATCCTTGTGAATGGTAGGCCACCAATATCCTGCTAGCAGAGCCTTCCTGGCTGTAGCTTCTCCTGCACACGTTCGTCATGGCAGGGACCACGCGGCAGCACCCAGGGAGGTAGCTGATGGAAGGAATCGCAGGAAATTTGTCGATGATGAGGGATACTACACTCAACTCACCGTCACTCAATTGAAATGAAAGAACAGTCATTCGCCCCATGACTAATATCACTCGAAGAAGAATGATTAAAAACCCATATCTCATACCCGGTTGAGGAATCGACAAGGGAAAATGGTGCAGAAAGAGTATGCCAGGGTGCACAGTTGATGGTGCATTAGTGCATCCAACCCGTCTGGCATAAGTGTAAGGAGGAAGGCAAGGGAGCCTTAGAGTGCAGTGTACAGAACAGGGTGAGGTGTCTTGTGATGACAGCAAAGACCCATCCCGTGGATGCATAGGGAAATGGGAACATACCTGACTCCAAGTGTCGTAACGTCCCTCAATCTCACCTCTCGGTAACTGATTGAAGAAACTCCAGTCACACTCATCCCACCCTCTGTCTCACTCTCGGTTGATAGATACAGGAGGGCAGCCTTTTCCTGAAACCCATTGATGTAATCCTCACAGTCACTTGTGCAAAGATTATATGCCTTGTGCGCAGTTGATGGTGCAACTGTGCATCCCGCCCTATGCCGACATACGGTGCGAGAAGGAAGGCCAGGGAGCCTTATAGTGCAGTGCACAGAAACAAATTGTGCTTTGTGCATTGAGAGGCCCATCCCATGCGTGCAACACTTGATTCACACTACTCACCTCTCATTTGATTTGAAGGGAAAAGATTGATCTCTCGCCCCACCCTCTGTCTCACTCTCTATCGATAATTATAGAGGGCAACCATACTCACTTCCCCATCCGGCTAGGATGAAAGCTCACATCACTCAAGGGGTTGTCGATGAAGATCGCTTCGTCAGTTGTTGAAGAGGCGTACCCAGGGAGGTAGCCATCAAATCGAATGTTGTGTTGGACAGGAACATGTCCTCTGCTAGAGGACAGGTAGACACTCTACAGAGAGACCCAGGAAAAAGCATACCAAGGGAGGTAGCTTCGGAATTGGATCCTGGGAATATCAATTAATAAATCCACTTTCTGGACTGCTGGGTGTTACCACCTTTTCCACAGCCAGCTTCTCGCCCAAGGGTGTTTACCACATTTTCTTGAAACGAGGCCTGCTATGACAGGGAATTGCTTCCTTTTCTCTCATAACATATTTATTTTTTTGTTTTTCTTTCTTTTCTTTTTCTTGTTTTTCCCTATTCCCGAGGGTGTTTCCACCTTTTCTCGAAGAATAGGTCGGCATGACAGGGACCTAAGTCCTTTTCTCCCATAACCGATATGTATATTTTATTATATATATATATATATATATTTTTCGAATTGAGCAAGGGAATGGTAGAAAGACCATGTATCAAGACCAACCTCGCCACTGATGCTGGTGGAAAATAATGGATAAGAGATCAAGGCTGGAAGGGGGGTTTGAGGGGACAGAGGGTTGCGTCCACTTCATCAGGAATGATTGAAGAACGGCTATCAGAAGTAGCATCATAACAAGTACAGGGCCGCGCCAATGAGGGAAAGGATCAAGTGTCCGTAATTGTCAAGATCCCCAAGGAGGGAAGTACTTCTTCAGGCGATACCCATTGATCAGAAAGGGATCATCAGAGGCATCAACGGTCTGCACTTGGACAGAACCATTAGGGTTGACGGCAAGTACCTTATAGGGGCCCATCCACCGCTGTTGGAGCTTACCAGGAAACTTGCCAAATCGTGAATCATAGGCTAGGACCAAATCACCTTCTTTGAACTCCTTATGCTTGATAAAGCTATCATGGTAAGCCTTACGTCGAGCTTGCGTGGCTTCCATGCACTGTAGAGCCATCCTACGAATTTCGTCCAAACATTCCAAGTGCAGGAGACGACGTTGCAGTGAATCATCATCCCCCAAACGCTCTTTGATAGCCACTCTCAAAGAGGGTAGTTCCAGTTCAACAGGAAAAACTGCTTCTGTGCCATACACCAACTGGAAAGGTGTCTGTCCTGTTGCTGCTTTATGGGAGGTTCTGTACGCCCAGAGGGCCTCTGTAAGTCGATCGTCCCAATCACGACGATGTGCGGCAATTGTTCTTGTCAGAATCAAGCAGAAGATGCGATTGGTGACTTCGACTTGGCCGTTGGCTCTGGGGTAATAAGGAGCGGACTTGCGATGGCGGATCTTATACAACTCTGTTAATTCTTCCATGACTTTGTTGAGGAAATGAGTGCCTCTATCACTTACCAGCTCTAAGGGACTGCCAAAACGGGTGATGATATTCTCGTACATGAACAAGGCCACGCTGTTACCATCGTCCCGCTTTAGGGCTTTAGCTTCACACCACTTTGTGACATAATCCGTACATACGAGGATGTATCTGTTCTGTTTCCTTCTGGTAGGAGGATCGATCGGACCTACGAAGTCAATGCCCCACTTCTCAAATGGCTTCAAAGGAAGGATAGGTTGCAGTGGCATGGCACTTGTCTTCGTGGGTTTCCCCATTCTTTGACAAGCATCACATCTTTTACAGTAATCATAGGCATCCTTGTGAATGGTAGGCCACCAATATCCTGCTAGTAGAGCCTTCCTGGCTGTAGCTTCTCCTGCACACATTCGTCATGGCAGGGACCACGCGGCAGCACCCAGGGAGGTAGCTGATGGAAGGAATCGCAGGAAATTCGTCGATGATGAGGGATACTACACTCAACTCACCGTCACTCAATTGAAATGAAAGAACAGTCATTCGCCCCATGACTAATATCACTCGAGGAAGAATGATTAAAAACCCATATCTCATACCCGGTTGAGGAATCGACAAGGGGAAATGGTGCAGAAAGAGTATGCCAGGGTGCACAGTTGATGGTGCATTAGTGCGTCCAACCCGTCTGGCATAAGTGTAAGGAGGAAGGCAAGGGAGCCTTAGAGTGCAGTGTACAGAACAGGGTGAGGTGTCTTGTGATGACAGCAAAGACCCATCCCATGGATGCATAGGGAAATGGGAACATACCTGACTCCAAGTGTCGTAACGTCCCTCAATCTCACCTCTCGGTAACTGATTGAAGAAACTCCAGTCACACTCATCCCACCCTCTGTCTCACTCTCGGTTGATAGATATAGGAGGGCAGCCTTTTCCTGAAACCAATTGATGTAATCCTCACAGTCACTTGTGCAAAGATTATATGCCTTGTGCGCAGTTGATAGTGCAACTGTGCATCCCGCCCTGTGCCGACATACGGTGCGAGAAGGAAGGCCAAGGAGCCTTATAGTGCAGTGCACAGAAACAAATTGTGCTTTGTGCATTGAGAGGCCCATCCCATGCGTGCAACACTTCATTCACACTACTCACCTCTCATTTGATTTGAAGGGAAAAGACTGATCTCTCGCCCCACCCTCTGTCTCACTCTCTATCGATAATTATAGAGGGCAACCATACTCACTTCCCCATCCGGTTAGGATGAAAGCTCACATCACTCAAGGGGTTGTCGATGAAGATCGCTTCGTCAGTTGTTGAAGAGGCGTACCCAGGGAGGTAGCCATCAAATCGAATGTTGTGTTGGACAGGAACATGTCCTCTGCTAGAGGACAGGTAGACACTCTACAGAGAGACCCAGGAAAAAGCGTACCAAGGGAGGTAGCTTCGGAATTGGATCCTGGGAATATCAATTAATAAATCCACTTTCTGGACTGCTGGGTGTTACCACCTTTTCCACAGCCAGCTTCTCGCCCAAGGGTGTTTACCACCTTTTCTTGAAACGAGGTCTGCTATGACAGGGAATTGCTTCCTTTTCTCTCATAACATATTTATTTTTTTGTTTTTCTTTCTTTTCTTTTTCTTGTTTTCCCCTATTCCCGAGGGTGTTTCCACCTTTTCTCGAAGAATAGGTCGGCATGACAGGGACCTAAGTCCTTTTCTCCCATAACCGATATGTATATTTTATTATATATATATATATATATATTTTCGAATTGAGCAAGGGAATGGTAGAAAGACCATGTATCAAGACCAACCTCGCCACTGATGCTGGTGGAAAATAATGGATAAGAGATCAAGGCTGGAAGGGGGGTTTGAGGGGACAGAGGGTTGCGTCCACTTCATCAGGAATGATTGAAGAACGGATATCAGAAGTAGCATCATAACAAGTACAGGGCCGCGCCAATGAGGGAAAGGATCAAGTGTCCGTAATTGTCAAGATCCCCAAGGAGGGAAGTACTTCTTCAGGCGATACCCATTGATCAGAAAGGGATCATCAGAGGCATCAACGGTCTGCACTTGGACAGAACCATTAGGGTTGACGGCAAGTACCTTATAGGGGCCCATCCACCACTGTTGGAGCTTACCAGGAAACTTGCCAAATCGTGAATCATAGGCTAGGACCAAATCACCTTCTTTGAACTCCTTATGCTTGATAAATTTATCATGGTAAGCCTTACGTCGAGCTTGCGTGGCTTCCATGCACTGTAGAGCCATCCTACGAATTTCGTCCAAACATTCCAAGTGCAGGAGACGACGTTGCAGTGAATCATCATCCCCCAAACGCTCTTTGATAGCCACTCTCAAAGAGGGTAGTTCCAGTTCAACAGGAAAAACTGCTTCTGTGCCATACACCAACTGGAAAGGTGTCTGTCCTGTTGCTGCTTTATGGGAGGTTCTGTACGCCCAGAGGGCCTCTGTAAGTCGATCGTCCCAATCACGACGATGTGCGGCAATTGTTCTTGTCAGAATCAAGCAGAGGATGCGATTGGTGACTTCGACTTGGCCGTTGGCTCTGGGGTAATAAGGAGCGGACTTGCGATGGCGGATCTTATACAACTTTGTTAATTCTTCCATGACTTTGTTGAGGAAATGAGTGCCTCTATCACTTACCAGCTCTAAGGGACTGCCAAAACGGGTGATGATATTCTCGTACATGAACAGGGCCACGCTGTTACCATCGTCCCGCTTTAGGGCTTTAGCTTCACACCACTTTGTGACATAATCCGTACATACGAGGATGTATCTGTTCTGTTTCCTTCTGGTAGGAGGATCGATCGGACCTATGAAGTCAATGCCCCACTTCTCAAATGGCTTCAAAGGAAGGATAGGTTGCAGTGGCATGGCACTTGTCTTCGTGGGTTTTCCCAATCTTTGACAAGCATCACATCTTTTACAGTAATCATAGGCATCCTTGTGAATGGTAGGCCACCAATATCCTGCTAGCAGAGCCTTCCTGGTTGTAGCTTCTCCTGCAAAGTGACCTCCACATGGCTCGTCATGGCAAGCCTTCAGAACAATCCCAATCTCTTCTCCTGCAACACATCTTCTGAGCACTTCGTCTTTGCCTTTCTTGTACAGTGCACCGCCTAGCAGGGTGTAGGGGGCTGATTCTAACATGAGCTTCTTCCTTTCCCGACTAGAAATACCAGGAGGGTACTGTTGGGTTGCCAGCAGATTGGCAATGTCTGCATACCAGGGAGTTACAGTTTCTACCAAGAATAGGGAAGCATCAGGGAGGTCTGGATCATCTTGTTCCTCATCTGCTATTTGTGGGATACGTGACAGATGATCAGCCAGAACATGGGAACGACCGGGCTTAGTAATCACCTCAAAGTCGAACTCCTAGAATAAAAGGAGCCATCTCATCATTCATCCTTTCACATCCGCTTTGTTCATCAGGAAGGACAGGGCCTCATGATCCACATAAAATTTAAAGTGGGTGGATAGGAGGTAATGGCGAAACTTCTCCAAGGCAAACATCATTGCCAAGCACTCCAGCTCTGTCACTGTGTAGTTCTGTTCCCTATCAGTGACTTTTCGGCTTGCATAATAGATCGGTTGATCCAACTTCGAGGAGCCCCTTTGGCAGAGGACATCACCTAAACCTTCAATTGATGCATCAGTGTGTACATGGAACTCTTTCGTCCAATTGGAGGTTGCAGAATGGGTGCCTCTATCAGACACTGCTTCAGAGTGTGAAAGGCTTTGTCACATTCTTCCGTCCAAGTAAACTCTGCATCTTTCCTCAGAAGCTTGTGCAAGGAGGTTGCCTTTGTCGCAAAATGGGCTATAAACCGTCTGTAGTAACCCACATGGCCTAGGAATCCCCTCAACTGTTTGAGGTTGGTGGGTGCTGTCAGAGCTGCAATCTTTTCGATCTTTGCAGGGTCTGTTGATATCCCTTATGCAGAGACAATGTGGCCCAACAGGACTCCAGAAGAAACCCCAAAGATGCATTTGTCGGGGTTGAGGGAAATCCCATACTCCCGGCATCGGTCAAAGCATTGTTCCAGGTGTTCCCAGTGTTCACGGATCAAACTATAGACACAGAAGTCATCCAAATATACCTCAATAAAGTCGTGCAGATGATTTTGAAATGCGGCCATCATGACTCGCTGAAAAGTAGCAGGGGCATTGAATAGTCCAAAAGGCATCACTCGGTAAGCGTAGGTCCCCCATTCTGTGGTGAAGGTTGTTTTGGACTGGTCTTCTTCTGTGATTTGGACTTGGTTGTATCCACTGAATCCATCCAGAAGGGAATAAAGCTCATGTCCTGCCACTGTGTCCAACAGTTGGTTTGTGAAAGGAATAGGAAAATGATCCTTCTTCGTCTTGGAATTAAGCTTTCGGAAATCCACACATATTCGCAATTTGCCATTCTTTTTGGGTACAACCACGATGGGTGAAACCCATTCACTATTTGCCACTGGATAGATGAACTCGGCTTTCAGAAGCTTCAGCAGCTCCGCTTTCACCAATGTGGAATAATTCGGGTTCATTCACCTCTGTCGTTGCCGTACTGGCTTGGCATCAGGCTCCAAGTCAATATGATGTTGACATATTGTGGGATCAATCCCCTTTAGGTCTTTGTAGGACCATGCAAACACGTCCAAATTCTCTTTCAACAAGTTGTACAAGGTTGACAACTCCTCTTCTGGGAGACTGCTACCCACCTTCAAGTGGCGTTCAGTGCCTTCTGCATCCACAAAGGTTAACTGCCTTTCACCTTCTACTTCACGGATGAAGGTCCCACGGACTGCTTCTGGATACAGATCTGACTCCTTCAAGGGAGTGGTGTCCTCTTCTGATGTCCCACTAGAACCAATTTCTTCTTTTGGTGGAGACTTAGGTTGCTCTTTAAGAAGTTGGAATGGGATCAGAGCTGTTTCGGGTTTGGTTTCAAAACTAATTACCTCTTGGCTTGAAGACTCATCTTCTGATGATACATCCAGGAACGTCACATAACAGGGACCCTCTGATGCCGGTTGGGTTTGTCGGACTGGTGCTTGTTGGCACTGTGCATCATCATCATCATCTTTCTTTGGCAAGGATGGGTGAGGATGGCATGAGCCACTGCTAAAAGACGGCTTGTTCTCCTTAATCCATTTCTTATAAAGGTTTTGCATATGAGAAGATCCATTTACTAGACCAAATGGTACCATCACCATGCTATCCCATAGCATGAGCTCGTCGGCTTCTGATGCTTCTGGAACTTCTCCCTCAAATGTATCCTCTTCAGGTGGGATAGATTTTTCTGGCTCACTTTCATCTCCTTCTTCGTCCATATCATATTCATCCTCTTCTGTCTCTGTCTCTGCTTCTGCTTCTGCTTCTGCTTCTGTGACTGCTTCTGTAGGAGCTCTATAACAGAAGAACAGATTCTCTGTTTCCTCTCCTGTCTCTGTCTCTGGCTCTGCTATGGCCATGTAACAGGGAGAGCAATACATCCATGCTTCTATCTCACTGTCAGAAGTGATTTCAGAAGTCATTCCTGGTTCAAGCAGGAAGTATTCACCCATTGATAATGGCTTTGCATCTTTTAGAAGTCGGCTTACAGTATCCACTGTTAAGGAATGTGCCACTGTGTTCTTGGGAAGGATTTGTTTGATAGCATCTTCATCTGCTGATGTTCCATCTGTAGCCTCATTAGGGGAGTCAGAAGATAATTCCAAGGAGGTGGATCCATGTCCTTTTTGAGAACCATACAGTTTCAGCACCACTTTGTTGGGTCCTCTACCCAAGGTCAAGGTTCCTTTGAACCAATCCGTCCTTGCTCGGGCTTCAAAAAGCCATGGTCTGCCCAGTAACAGAGGATAGGATGTACCATAAGAGTTTGGCTTCACCACCAGATAGGTCAGCCAATAATCTTTTCCAGCCACTGTAGTCTTCACATATGGGAGAATACCCAAAGGCTTGATTCTACTCTGATCCGCCAGTCTGATGAGCCATTGGGTGGGTTGCACACCTTGTAGGCCTAGATCCTTCTTTGTAACATCCGTCATAATGTTCACTGATGAACCACCATCAATCAGTGCATTTGCAATAAAGCAATCTTCTATCCATACGCCAGTCTCTGGAGTACCTAGATCTAGGAAAGCATTAGCCACATCCACTTCTTTTACAGGCTCTGGAGCCTTGTTGGGCTTTGTTGCTGTTGAGGGAGCAATCCTTAAACCACATCTTCTTGTCAGTATACTTTTGAACCTTTTCCGGCAACTGGGAGACAACATCAATAATTGTCGGAATGTGAGCTTTGGTTTAAAGGTATCTAGATCTCTAACTAGATCGTATTCCTTAATAGGATCCACTAGCTTCTCTAACCGGTTAGGGAATGGGGCAACACCCATTTTCATTTTCCCTCTTTCTTCCAATAGAGGAATTACAGGAACTTCTTCTGCCACTTGTGGCACTGCCTCCTCTTCTGTATCCTGGACCTCTGGTCCTGTCTCTGTAACTATCTCTGTAACTCTCTGTGGCACTGTTAGGCTCTATTCTGTTCTGTTCTTCGGGTGGAAGATTGAACTTCACTGTTCTGGCTGGAGGGTTATTTTCTTTCTGGATAGGTGGTTCCTTCTGCTTTGCACGCGTGATGGCAGCAACTTCCAGTTCCACCAAATTGGAGGTAGGCTCTTGGGCCTTGGACGGACTATTAGTAGCACTGTTTTTCACTGGGGCTGGGCTTGGACAGTCTTTTGTAGTGTGGCCTTCTCCTTTGCATCGATTGCATAAGGGCTTGTAATCCACTGACCTTCGAGAATTTGGATAATTTGGTGAGATGTGTCCCTTTTCTCCGCATCTGTAACATTCCACTTCTGATCTCTGACCACCGCCAGACTGTCTTCCTCTGTAACTTTGGGAAGGAAATCTTCTGGGTCCGAAATTAGGACCAAACTCTCTAGGATTGGGTCCAATATCCTGTGTTGTCATTTTGGATTCCAACAAGTTGAATCTTGCGTCTTCTTCCTTCCTTCTCCTATCATGCATCTCCTTCAGAGAGCAAATGTCCTCTGTATGGTTCTTCCGCAAACAGTAGGAACAGAAGACTCTAGGGATGGTTGGTTTTCGTGTACATTCAGTGGCTAAATGGCCTGCTTGATGACACTTACCACACCAAGTATTTGACCGCATCACATCTCTTCCTGCTCCTGCAACGTTGGATATGCTCGCTGTGTTCACTTTCAACGTCTGTAGCTGCTCTGTAATCACATCCATCAACTCCTTTTTGATGTTTGCAACTGAGTTGGATAAATAATCCTTCAAGCTTTCTCCTCCTAACGTACTGGCAGGAGGGTTTTGAGGAGTTTCTATAATCACTGCATAAACTGGTTGGGCTGGTACAGAGGGGTCTCTGTTCTGGTTCTGATTCAGTGCTCCTGTTTGAATTGTTGGCTGTTGGCTCCACTTGGTAGGATTCCACTGTTGCTGCTGATTTGACGTTGAGGAAATTGGTTGGGACCATTGTTGTTGTGGTTGAGCCATCATTTGAGGCATGGATTGTGGCCACTGTGGATTTGGTGCACTGTACTGTGATACCGGGGACATCTGTTGGTAGGGATAGGGAACAGTCCCTGGAACTGCATTTGGTGGGTACATCATTCCTGGCATCAGAGGAGGTAGGACTCCTCTTCCTGAATTCATCGCTAATCGAGCTTCCACTTCATCGTACAGTCTTGCACCTTCTGTTGCAGCTTGCAGTGTGGCTGGTCTTTGCAACTCCACAAACTTACGGACTTCTAGTTGTAATCCTCTGAGAAACACCCCCTTCTGAATGCCATTATCTAGATTATGGTTAGTCCATCTCTTCAAGATGGATTCCATTCGTGAGACATAAGCTTCCACTCTTTCTCCAGAGGACTGACTTAGGTTCATAAATTCCTCTCTCATCCGCTCTTCAAAACCTTCACACCTGAATTTAGTGAGGAAGGCCAACTTCAGGTCGTCCCATGTGCCAAAAGTTCCTGCTGCTTGTCTCTCATACCACTGAAACGCCGCGCCCTTGAAAGTGACGGGGAATATTGCCAACCAATGCTCAGGGGTTCTGGCATTGTTAGCCACACATGCTACCATAAATTCTGCTACATGAAGATCGGGGTCTTCATTGTACTCTCCCTTAAAAACTGGTAATGGGACTACATTCGCTGGCCTGTCATCAATATTTCCAGGACGGATCTGGCTTGGAAGTGGACCTCCAGCAGGAGGAGGAAGGGCTTGATGTGCCATTGGGACTTCTGTAAAGAGTTCCGCAAGGGCGTCAAAGGCGGCTTCTGCTGCGAGCTTGCTCTCGGCTCTGATTCTTGCTTTCTCTCTTCTCACGTACCTCTGGACTCGTTCTAACGCTTGCCTCTTTATTGCGTCATTCATCAGGGGTGTGGCTCCACTATGTTATTAGTGCTCCACAGAGGGTTAACAAAAGGCTTCAGTCTCTGGAGGACTCTCTTGCCAACATTTCTTCTACTTCTTTCTTTTCAACGTCCCTGAATTCTGCTTTCATGCCACTGCACAGGGGAAGGTATTCGGTTCTGAATGTGTCAAAATGCATACGTCTGAGCATTGTGGTGGTGCCATCATCATAGTAATGCCAGCTTCTGATGGTTTCAACAGTGTATGTTGTGAAAAACACTCTGTCTACCAACTTCCAGTGGGTTGCTAATTGAACAAACGGAAGATTATCAGTACACCAAGCATCCCATGTATCTTGCTGTTGAGCATCCACGAACAAATTCCAACTCTTTTCCTTCTTGTCCCTGTGAACCTCTACAAACCAAGACTCCTGAAGCTTCTTCACAATCTCCCACTTGATGTTGTCTGGAAACTTTTCAATGAATGCCAAATCTTCCATGGATGGTCATTCTCTCTATTTTTGCTCTTCAGTTTGTTCCCAAACAGTTTGCTACTAAGATGCAAGTTTTTTGCTGCTTCAATAGGAAGAGGAAACTGTCCACTACATAGAGCATGCATAATGATGGTGATGTGTTTCCGCCATTGTGGGATGAAATTTTTGTGGAAAGTGGCTTTGATTATGAGAAATTCCAACTCTTCAGTGGAAGAAGGAATTTTACAAACATCCATTGAATTCTTCTCTTCTTGGCAATGCCATTTCCTTCATTTTCAGCCTCTTCTGGTGCTTGTTGATGGCAAGTTTCCCCGGCTGCACACCAAAAACATGGTGCCCCGAGAGGAACACCAAGGAAAAGGGAATTCTCTTGCAATAAAATCTATCTTGTAACATCAACAAGCTTGTTTATCATGTTTCATATGATCACAATGAAGAAAAGAACACCAGACACAACAAATCTTCATACAGCATCATGTAGATCTCCCACGGTTTTGATAGTATCAACCATATTCTTCAACATCTTCACAAAATCCATCAATAGAATAAAGAAAGCAAAGGAATACACCATCTTTGAATGGAAATACATCACATAGTATTCATCTTCAATATCTTCATAGTCTTCTCTCTCAATCTCTCATATACAATCACTCTGTTTGAGTAGAATTGGCTATCTCTGACTCTCTCTCTCTCACTCCATCAATAATACATCATATCCTCACTACAATCTCTCTAAAATCACCCTCAATAATCCTTCTTAGGTCGTGGATACCCCTCCCAAGAGGTATGTCTGATATGAAGGGTCACCAGAGCCACTACAGTGTCCTTTCATGGCTCACTACTGTCACTTCACTCTAGTCTTCACTTGAGTCTTCAGCAGCTACTTCTTCCACTTCTTTCAGCTCTTTTGCACTTGTATTCACCTCTTTCCAAGGCTAGAAAACTTTCCCAAAGTCACACATACATTCCACATAACACATACAGAAGCATACAGAACAATCTACAGAACAGTACCAGAACAGCTACAGAACAGAAGCAGAAGCTCTACAGAAGACCTACAGAAGGTTACAGAAGGTCATCAAAACCACATAACTCATTCTCAAATCATTCCAAACTCTCAAAAACTATTCAATAAACTTTCTCAAGATCTCAATCTTCATCAATCAATACTTCATCCCTCCTTACAGAAGACAATCAGAACAAAACAGAGCAAAACAGAACAAAATAGAAGGTATACAGAACCAATCAGAACATCACAGAATCACCAATAATCATCATGAACTTCCAAAACACAATCATTATCATCCAAAACACTCTCAAACCACTTCCAAACTAATCAATCATCTCATAAAATCAACCATTCAGCTCTCAAAAACAACAAAAATCAGCCAAAAAAACAAGTCATTTCAACACTCAACACTTCCATAGATTCTATCCATGTTTGTGCTATAGTATTGAGATTCGGGATGACATTTTGAGGATTATGTAATTTTATGATCAATTTTCTTTCCAACCATATTCAGAAAAAAAGATGTTCACTTGCTTACTCTATCTCATTAATTTAGGAGAAAAATTATGTACTACTTGTCCTTCCAAACAATGATCACGGTCTATACTTTTAAAGGCCTACTAGCTGTTTTTTATTTTTTAAAAATTAGTACCTGAAGATCCATGACGGTAGTGGGTGTTTGCTTGATGGTATTCGCAGCTTCGTTTGTAATCCCCGTACTCGTCATTCCATATCTAGTAATTGTGTCCACAGCATTATTGGCAGCTCCTGCCTCTACTACCTTCGTAGCTTTCTTCTTTGCAGGGCCATGGTCTTTAATCGTAAGACTGCAAAAAAAAAAGGAAATTTGGCAAAGGAGCTTGGGGGTAATTAGATTGACAGAATTTTGATTGATGGGGGGTGGGGGGGGGAAGTCATCACCAAATATTTCGAGAAATCAAGAAGAGTCTTGATTCCACCTGAAGGAATAGGATAGAAGGGATGGAGGAATTGAAATAGAGAGCTCACGGAGTATCCTCCTTGTCTCATTGATGAGAAATTCTTGTGCTCGTGCTTCTCTTGCCTCACTCCCTCTTGTTCTATACTCTTGAGAAGGGCCTCTCCCCTCTTGCTCGAATTGCTCTCAATGGCTCCCCATGCCTTCTATTTATAGCTTAATTAGAGAGGAAGGGTTCTGGCTAAGAAGAAGAGTTCTTTATGGAGGGGATCTTAGCAAAATCAGCAATTTGATGCTCATACCACAAATCTAATGGTTATGTTGGCTCCAAAAGGGGGGTAAAACCCTAGGACACCTGATTAGAATTCTTCTAGATCACTCCTTCTTATTCTCCCTATTCGAAATGTTGTTTGCTGCCTGTAAACGGTGATCGTGGTGACGGCATGATTTCGCCAATCCTTCTTTTTGCATTAAATCTCCAAAACTGGCTGAATAAGTCACTTGTTTTTTTTACATGACACCTTGTTCTAGAATTTTCCATTGCTTTTTAGGATATTTATAATAAATAATATCTAGAATATCAAAAATATGCTAGTTTTGTTCAAAAATCTAGTATTTTTGGGCCACTAATGACTAATATGACTCATAACTCTCATTCACACGGTAAACTGTCGTTGATGGGTGGCTACAGTCCTTGTCAATCCGGGGTACAATCCTTGAGTCTTTTTGCTCAAGATCTTCTCTATTTCATGATTTTAGAGTTCTTGAAGTCCATTTTGCGAGACGTTGGAAAGATTTTAAATTAAAGCTGGGATAACACAAAGTGAATCACCATTGTTGTTGTTCGAGCATATGCATAGCGCTAGAGGTCAAGTGTCAAAGTGTCCTCTTGCTCCATTCCATATCCTTCCTGAGTCATTTCTGCTAGTATTTCTTGATTGGCATCTTGAGTGCTCTCAAACAATAGAGCTTATATTGTACTATCTACAGTCATTTCATTCGGTGGTAGTATTGCCTTGGTCTTGTATCCTGTAGTTGTTTAATACCTTTTGTTTCCAAAGATATGTGATGTGAACCATTCCAATCCCTAATTGTTGTATTGATTCTCACTCAACAATATATTTTGGATTGAGTCTTGGATGGGTTAGAGCAGTTCCTGTCAAAAGAGAAGTCACAAAAAGGGGAAGAAATCCAATAAGTCTGTTGCAAAACATCACAATGATGACAACAATGAATGAACTTCTAATTCTGATCTGGAAGCAGAATCCAAGAATACAAAATCTTATTCTCAAGAGAAGGGTGAAAAAAAGTAACATAAGAGTATGAAGAAGGAAAAAGGAAAGAAAATAATGGGAAACATGAAGAAGAATGAGGTCAAAAACCTCTAGTTCATACAATACAACAATCTTGGGCATGTTCAAGTGGAATGTAGCCTAAACCAAAGACGGTGCAACATTTGCAACATGGCCATGAACAACACTGAGTACTATTAGTACAACTACAAGATACTAGAGCAAACTCTCCTAGCCAATGGACCAACCTCTCAGCCAATCCAATTCCTTCCCTGGCCATGCCGTATACCAATCAAGATTACCAAAAACTCGCTAATGACCATCGTGGGCATGGTAGAGGTGGAAGAGGTCGCTAAACATTTCTTCTTTTGTATGCAAGAAGGACACTAGTGATCCAAATGTTTGGACACCCAAGCCTATAATGTATAGAAAAGACACGTCACATATACCCAATGCCAATACAGACTTGGGGGGGTCACCTTATAGAATATGTAATGTACCATGTGAGTTCAAAAGAAAGGGTATTTTAATTATGGTGGGTTACAATTTTCCAAAAATAAAAAGGGTTTATAATTGCTCCTCATGTAAAATTTGCATTAGGGATCTTCTTATTCGAAAATTTTTAGAAGCACACTTCTTTTCTTTTCTTTTTGGTGGGGGGAATGGGGCTATAGAGGAGGTGATGGGGTGGGAAATGGGTGGGATGACAAGCCTTTATTGTATTTTGAGACTAACTTTAAACTATGAAAAATAGATGATGCCTTTAGCAAATCTAACAAATTGAAGAAAATACTTATATCTTGGTCTAAAGTAACACCCATGTTGTGAAACTCAAATTTTAACCTAGTAACGTGTGAAAAAAGTACCAAAGGTGGCAAGAGTCTTGCACAGAGAGAGAGAGAGAGAGGGAGGGAGGGAGTTGATAATTTTGCCATCTTGTAATAAAGGTGGACTATGACATTCTGCAAATTTGCAACGGTTTAATATTCCTAGGAAACTGAATGGAAGTAGTAAGGGTCAAGATGGACACTTGGAAGATGATCCCTGTCGACCTAGATGCCATCTTTGCCATGCTTAGAGGCGATGAGCCAGTAAGGAAGTCTTATGGGCCTTTGACCAAATACATCCCTTGTCCTAAGGATGAGCGAGATTGGATGCACGTCCTAGCAACCATCGATCTCCCATTCTTCGACGAAGAGGGGATGTACAAACAAGCTACAAAAATTGCGAGCGTGTCAAAGAAAGAGCCCCCAATGCCACTCTGCATGATGGCCAGGAGCTCAAGCAGCCAACCAAGGCCTATCTCTTTCCATGATCCTCGCAATGGACTAGAACTTCACAAGATCCTCGAGTATCTGACAGGAAAATTGACTAGCAACCTCGCTGCTAATCTCAAGCCTCTCAGAGACCTCTAGACGAACCTAAGTGGAGATGGACCAAGGTACATGATCTGAACTTACTATACAATTGGGATTTAGTCCTTGATGAGGAAGAAGCTAGAGATGAGAGTCTAGGAGATGATCAATCAAAAGGTGGCGATTCTGATGATGAGTATAAGGACTACCTCTTGGTTAGTGAGGAAAGCAAGGAAGAAATAGACACCATAGAATACAACACCGAAGAAAGGGTAATACAGCAGATAAGACTAGACTCCAAGCCCCAAAGAGGGAATGCTTGCAGGGTTGAGAGAGGAATCATGCGGATGGAGTGCGATCGCTCCTGGTTGGAGCACATTGGAGCACTGGAGTACGAACAAGCAAGAGTAGCCCAACCACCGGTAGAACCCTTGCTTAGGACAGACACACCCTCCGAGATACGACCACTAGGGGAAACTCCTTCCTCTAGCAAGGAATGCGAGTTTAATTCCAGATCGGAGATCAGTACAGAAAGTGACCCAAAGATACCCCGACCTCCTAGGACCAGACACACCAAGGGGGACCTGCTAGTCCACCTAAGGCATAGACAATTGAAGAAAGACAGGAAAGGACAGATGAAGAAGTCAAAGGTGGAACAACAGAAGAAACCGCAGGACCTACCAAAATGTTTCACGAAGTTTAAGAAAGATGATAGGATAGTGATCCTTCTAGGGGTGAAATGACAAGGACAGTCAAGTGAGCTGATCGAGGGACTAGCCAAGGTCAAGGAAGTCAACTTGGAAAGGGAAGGTGAGAAGCCTTGACCTGTGTTTATAGTTGACAACCTGACCAAGGGCAAAGAGGTCGGTCTCATTGCACTCTTGCAAGTGTATGTGGACGTGTATGCCTGCTTAAATGAGCTCAAAGGAGTGGATCCTAGAGTGGTGACACATAACATACCAATGGCCCCTGATGCAGTGCATGTAAAACAACAACCATACCCTATGAATCCAAAACATGCCCAAGCCATGAGGGAAGAAATCAATAAGCTAATGAGGGCAGGATTCATCTATGAAATAGAGCACATGGATTAGGTATCACCAATTGTGATATTCATGAAGAAGAATGGGAAGATACAAGTGTGTGTGAGCTATAAGAAGGTTAATGCTATGACAAAAAAGGGATAATTACCCATTACCATACATGGAGCACATGCTCAAAAGGGTAGCAAGAAAATAGGCCTATAGCTTTCTAGACGGCTTCTCAGGGTACAACCAGGTGCAAGTACATCTCGACGATAGGCACAAGACCATGTTTGCTATGGAGTGGGGTGTCTTCACTTACATCATGATGCCCTTTGGGTTGATGAACGCCTACAGCCTTTCAGCGGCTAATGTGCACCACCTTCAAAGATATGCTTAGAGGAGAGCTAGAGGTGTTTGTAGATGACCTATGCATGCACTCTAGTTGGGCAGAACACTTGGAGAAGCTACGAGCAGTCTTTGAATGATGCAAGCTTTACAACCCATTGAACCCCTTGAAATACCAGTTCTGGGTCAAGCATGGATGCATCCTAGGGCACGTGGTGTCCAAGAATGACATAGCCATTGATTCTTTGAAGGTCAGGGTCATTGTCGACTTGCCGCCACCAAAGGACTAAAAGGATGTTCAGTGTTTCTTAGGTCACACTGCATATTATTGGCGCTTCATGTTGAACTACGTATTAATTGCAAGACCATTGTATAAGTTGCTGATCATATTTGAGTGGATTGATGAGTGCCAACGAGCATATGAGGAGTTAAAGAAGGCTCTTACAACTACACCAATCTTACGAGACCCAAACTGGAACATCACCTTCCACGTGCATATAGGGGCGTCTAAATTTGCTATTTGAGTTGTCTTGTGCTAGCCTGATGAACATAATTTGGATTACCCCGTGAGTTTCATTAGCAGAAAACTCACTGACACGGAGATGAACTACTCCACCACACAAAGGGAGGGGCTGGCCATGGTGTTTGCTGTAAAGAAGCTTCGACACTACCTCCTAGCCACACCTTTTACCTTTTTTGTAGACCATCAAGCATTGTTGTATCTTGTGAAAAAGCCATGCGCTATTGGACACATTGCTAGATGGTTGCTTCTTCTTCTAGAATTTGATTTCTCTATGGTGGTATGCAAGGGAAAGCAATACTACATGACTGATCACATGTCTCGACAAATACCTACAAGAGAAGTTGCTAGACAAGGCATAACCGATGATTTGCCGAGAACACTCATTTTTTCAGCTCGTCCAGCGAGAAAGATTTGCAATCTAACGTTGTACTGGGTAGATGATATAGTCCAAGTGCTAGAGCAAAGTTTGCCCGATAAACCTATCGAGAAGGCCACAGGCTTAGGAGACGTATTCTAAAAATCCAACCTTACCAGTTGATAGCCGGTAAACTTTATAGGCTAGGACAAGAGGAGTTTCTATGCCGATGTGTGTGCAAACAAGAAATGCACAACATGTTGAGCAAAGTGCATGGAGAATTTGCTAAAGGGCACTTCGACGAGGATACAATAGCCCACAAGGTGCTGCGATCTCAATTGTGGTGGCCCACCCTATTCCGTGATGCTGCTAAGTTCGTAAAGCATTGCAATGAGTGCCAAAGAACTAAAGTTCCTACAAAAAGGATAAGATGGAGTTAACCCCTATCATTGCATGACAACCCTTTGAGAAATGGGGAATCGACTTCATTGGACCCGTCAATCCCACAACACAATACTCACAGGCTAGATACATCATCGTAGCAACTGACTATCTCACGAAATGGGCCGAGGCACAAGCCACCAAGAAGAACAATGCTAGGACCATAATGAAGTTCTTGTGGGAGCAAGTTATCTCATGATTTGGTTGCCCTATTGAAGTAGTAAGCAACCAAGGCACTCGCTTCATCAATGAGGTGATTGCCCACCTGCTTTCAATCTTCTTAGTCATCCACAGGAAATCCTCACCCTACTACCCTCAAGCTAATGGCCAAGCAGAATCCACAAACAAGATCTTAGTCAACATCCTTACGAAGGTAGTTTCTACTTCACGAAGTGACTGGGACAACAAACTTATGGCAACATTATGGGCTTATCGGATAGCCTATAAAACAGTTGTAGGATAGATGCCCTTTAGGCTTACCTACAGGACTGAGGGAATCTTTCCATTAGAATTCTTTGTCCCTAGCTTAAGGATAGCAGTGCAGGAGAGATGGGAAGGGAAGGAAGCTTGGACCAATCGCCTCATGGAATTGGAACGACTCACTAAGACTCGGCTCCTAGCCACCCACGCCCTAATTTGTGAGAAAACATGATAGAAGATGTGGTTCAACAAGCACATCAAACAACACGACTTTGAGCGAGGATATATTTTTTTGATCTACTCGGTAAAGGGCACAAGTAGAAAATGAAATTCTGAGGGTTGGGACCTTTTCAAGTGTGCACCATTAGTAGGACAGGCAATGTAGAACTTGAAACCCTTGAAGGTGAGGGCATAGGTTTCTTTAATGGCAGTCGCATAAAGAAGTACTACCCTCCCACACACCCACTACATGAGCCCCCTATGCTAGAAGCCCTTGTCAATGCCCGTGTAACCACCATCACCGAACTAGAGGATGAGGATGAAGAAGGAGTAGCACCAGCATACCTACACATCATGGCCACCGCCTGATGCACACATACTTTTAAGGTCTTGACTGATGAGGGAGCTGACTTCAATGTCTTGACTCACGCTCATTGGACCCTCATTGGTCAACCACATTTATAGCCCCACCAATGCTAAACTTAGCCCATTTGGGGGCAAGCCATATGCACTCCTAGGGAAGTGTAAAATCACAGTCTCTATCAAGTCTGAGAGCCTATCAGTCATCTTCTATATATTTCCAAACACGAAGGATACAGGTCAAGAATCATTGTTAGGACGCACTTTTAAGAAGCAAGCACACTACAATGTAGATTACGATCTGCAGCGTATTCACCTTGTCATTGGCAACGTTCGAATTGGGACAGCTTTTAGCAAGGGCAACGAGGCTAGGGAGGGGGGTCGTGACTCATCACAACCCACCGATAGAGCTACCTAGGACCAAGCCTAGGGAGGGGGGTCATGACTCATCACAACCCACCCAGACTACAAAACCACCGCCAACAAAGGCCATCCCCAAAGCAACAAAGCCCACGCTTAAATGGGCACCAAAGCACCAAAAGTGACCTACTCGTAGCCAGCAAATCCAGCCTCGCAAGGCTAACAACTATCATTCAAGACCTAAGAAACCGACAAGATGCTATCAACATAGGCATACAATCAAGCCGCAATGGATCCCCAAAGATCTGTTGCGAGCCCAAGGATACTATGAAGGCAACACTTGGATATGTGTGCCCAAGAAAGGAAATCTTAGAGGATCATTTATTCATGTCCCAAAAAACAAACCTGGAATTTACTTTAAATCCTCTTTGTCCCCACATTTTAACAATTCGAAATTTCATGTTTTTGTGAAGTAGCGTATATACTTTTTTATTTATTGAGTTTTTTAAATAAAATACTGGTTATTATCAAAACTAATATCGTCATACATAAGTTACTCTTTTTCTTCATTGATTTTGACAAGTGATATAAGTGTTCTCCTTTTTTAAAATTGTAGCAACACTGTTTGTGACAACGAAAAGAGAAGTGAGCTATTTTGTTAGTGTCTGTTTCGCTTGGCACTCATGAGCTTTGCATGCTACATGTTCATAGAAAGCTATTCTTTTTCCCTTGATTTTGTTAAGTGATCTAACCATTCATGCCTTTTTGTTCACCTATCTTTGTAATTTCTACTTCTTTAATCACTCATCTAATGGTGCCAATTGTCCAATTTCAAAACCTCTAACAAAGTCAAAGCATGCAAGGCTTGTTTAATATTTTCAAAGGAATAGATGAACTCTTGAGTCCTTGTAGTATCGCCCAAATATACATACTACTAGACTATGCAACCTCAAAACATAAACAAATATTTTTTAATTCTAATAGCCTTTAAAATAAAAGCATCTTGCATCAAAGTTGATGATTATAAGTATCAAAAATCCACTTACATAACCATAAGCTAGAAAAATGTGTTTTTATTGGATAATCTTTAGAGCAGAAAGGGTATCGCTATTATAACCCTGCCACAGGTGAGTTTAGAGTGAGCAGGGATATTATCTTTGATGAGATGGGAAGTTGGTATACACCTACTGGTGATGTTTTGGATGATGATAATGATTAGGATAGCTATGTGTAGAAAGATAAACAAGAATCATGGAGTCTTAGTGGACCAGAAACATCATCTGGTACTACACCTACAGTGAGCCCTTGGTTTGGGAGACTAAGGAGTAGCCCCATATCTTCAGGTGGATCTATAAGTGTTGCAGGGAAGGACAAAGGAAAGAAGAAAGTGTTGGATGGTAATGATGCATCTGCCAATCATTTGGGATTTGATGGAGATTCTAGCGGTTCAGAGAGTTTGGATGATGAGCTTGGCATTCCTTCAGTCAGGACGCCAGGTGTACAAAGAGCTCGTAGTAATGTAAAGGCTCCATTGAGTGATCCGGTGGTACACAGATCTAGCAGGGTCAGATACCCTATTAAAAGATTTTGTTTTTAAGGTTATGCAGCTCACCATTATGCTTATATGGTGAAACTAGTTGAGGATGTTGAGCCCACTTGTTTTGAGGATGCTGTTGGTCATTCTCATTAGGATGCAACAATGGATGAGGAGATGGCTACATTAGAAGCCAATAAGACTTGGGATTTGGTACCCTTACCTAAGGGTAAGAAAGCTATTGGCTGTAAGTGGGTTTACAAAGTCAAGCATAATGCAGACGGTTTAGCTAGCAGGTATAAGGCTAGACTCGTTGCAAAAGGCTATGCTCAAACATATGGCATAGATTATGAAGAGACATTCAGTCCAGTTGCTAGGATGGCAACTGTTAGGTGTGTGATTGCCTTGTCAGCATAAGGTTGGAGTTTGCAGCAAATGGATGTTAAGAATGCCCTCTTGCATGGTGAATTGCAAAAAGAAGTGTATATGGAGCAACCATCAGGTTATGAGGATTTAGAGCATCCCACATATGTGTGCAGGTTAAAGAAGGCGCTCTATGGATTGAAGCAAGCACCTAGAGCATGGTCTGACAAGATTGGAGAGTATCTTGTCAATATTGGATTTTATATTTCTGATGCTGATCACTCACTTTATGTGAGAAAGGGAGATGCAGGTTTGGTCATCATAGTCATCTATGTGGATGACTTAATTATTACAGGTGATAGTGACAATGGGATTGCTGAAGTTAAGGACTTCTTGAAGAAGAAGTTTGAGATGAAAGATTTGGGTGAGTTGAGATACTTTCTTAGTATTGAGGTGATCAGATGTGATGATGGTATATGGCTATCCCAAAGACAGTATGGCTTGGATATGTTATCCAAGTATGGTATGATAGCATGTAAGCCTCTTTCAGTACCATTGGAGCAAAATGTGAAGTTGAGTGCTGATGTTGGAGATGAGATAGAAGACCCTACTATGTTTAGGAGGATAGTAGCGAGTTTGATTTACATGACTATCACAACGCCAGACTTGAGCTATGCTGTTGGCCTTGTCAGTCAGTTTATGCAGATGCCTAGAAAGCCTCATTTGGATGCAGTTAGACGTATATTGAGGTATGTGAAGTCCACTTTACATTATGGACTTTTTTATGAGGCAGATAAGGACATACATGTCTTTGGATACACAAATGCAGATTGGGCTGGTAGCATGTCAGATAGAAGATCTACAAGTGGATTCATGTTTTCCCTTGGTAGTGTAGTAGTTACATGGAGCAGAAAAAAGCAACCTACAGTTGCTTTATTGAGTACAAAGGCTGAGTATAGAGGTGCTGCTATGGCAGCATGTGAGGTGGTATGGCTACAAAAGTTATTAGGTGATTTGGACGTGCAAGTAGAGGGTCCAGTTGTCATTCATTGTGATAACATGAGCAGCATATAGCTAGCTAGGAATCCAGTGTTCCATGCTAGGACAAAACGCATGGAGGTGCACTACCACTTTGTGAGAGAGAAGGTACTTGTAGGAGAGATTGACTTGATATATATCAGCACACAGGATCAGATAGCTGACATTTTCACAAAGGCATTGGGTGCAAAGAAGCTTCGAAAGTTTCGAAGCTTACTTGGAGTTGTAGAGGTAGAGTTGAGCTTGAGGGGGAGTGTTGAGATGGCAAGCTCAACACGTGCGGACATTGATGATGGACCGCCTAGCTAGATGGGTCTGCACGTCTACACTTAGCACGTTGGTGGTCATTATGATACTCACATGGCCACTAACTTATCACTTATTATATTTAGTTTGTTACACCTACCTACAGCTGGCAAAGACATAGCGCCAGTCGATTAGTGTAGTCAGTTATGCACTGTTTGACTTAGTAGGCCACTTTCCTTTATGTTGTATCTTATCTATACTTTGTGTACATTGTATAGTGTGTGGAAGAAGAAGAAGAAACCAGCAAGAAAATGTTTTGGCCTCCATCTCTCTTCTTGTGTTCTTGAGTGAGATTCTTCTTGTGTATATAGTGTGTGTTTGGCGCAGCAGCTTAAGCAAGTCCCCCCACCACGCGATTCTTGACAACTTCCATTGAGTGGTGGAGTTGATAGGTGACTTCTTGTAGGATTTGGTCATTCAGGGTTGGGTAAAGAGCATTGTGGTTTTAGATGTTTGGTTGGAATGAGACATAGTGATGATCTAGGTAGACTTGGATCACATCTCTTTGGAATTGAAGGTTATGATTATGTGTGCATTTGCTAACTATAGATAGATGCATTTATTGACATGGTTAACATTCCAAGTAGTTAAGAACTTGAATGTTTGTCCCAAAAGAATCTTAGTGTGACTCCCCTCATAGTTTGGAAAAACATAGAAGAGAAATGGAACACTCTCAATCTTAATGACGACTATCAATTTACACTTTTCCAACAAGAAATAAGTTCATTACGTTTGTATGGATTCATCTTTGCATATGTGGGTTGTAGTTATGGATGGCTAGCCTAAGTTTTTCCAATAGCAGTAAGAAAGTGTCTTATAGTCTAAACCCTCATCAATAAGTGCATTAGTCAATATTAACTTAGTTGTTGTAAGGTAGATATGAAGGTAGGCTACTGGAATCAGGGGCTCATCTTCCATCTCCAAATTGCTAATCGTAACAATGCGAACATTTATGATGGGGTCAATTGGATTTGGTCGGGAGTATAGTATAGGGATATGTTTCTAATGTTGCTTAGATTGTTCATAAAAGGTTTGTTCTATTTGCATCAGGGAATTGTTGGCATAGGTGGTTCATGTAGTGAGGATGTCCAAGTGGATAGTACTTCTTTATTTTGCTATAATTAAAATGATTGATGGATTGGCCATCTAGTATTTCTAGCTCCACATTCCATATCCTACTGATGGAGCCCCTAGAGGAACACCAATAATACAGGGAAACTACTATAAGAAAATCTATGTTGTAACACCAACAAGCATGTTTTTCATAGTTCAATCAACCACAAGAAGAAAAAGAACACCAAATCTTCATGCAACATCATAGAGTGAATCTCCCATGGATTTATCACAAAGAAACTTCAACATGTTCTTCATAGAAACCACCAAAGAACCAAAGGAACATAAAGAAATGCTCAATCTTGAATGGAATTCATCACATAGTATTCATATTTCATCATCTTCCTAGTCTTCATAGTCTTTCTCTCGATCTCTCTCATGTAGATACAATGTTTCTGAATAGAAATTGGCTCTCTCTCATACACACCCACTCTCACATATACTCTCTCTCTTTCAATAGTGCATGAGAATAAAAAATAATAACTCTCAAATATCCTCTCTTGGTGTCATGGATACACCTCTTAAGAGGTATGTGTGATATGAAGAGTCACTAGAGCCGCTACGTTATCCTTTGAGAGTTCATCAGTGTAAGTGTCACTTCAATCTTTACTTCAAGTATTCAACAACTACTTTATTTGCTTCTTTGAGCTATTAAGAGCTTCCATTATTATCTTTCCAAGATTGAAAACATCCCCAAGCTAAACATTTATCAAATAGAACACTCATAGAAGCATAACAGAAGGTATAAAGAAGTTAAATAGTACGCCACAAAAGGTCTACAAAAGGTAGAAAAGCCATATAACTCGAATCAAAACCAACTCAATTCATAAAAAAATATCCAATACACTCTCAATCATTCCCCAAACCACTCATTCACAATCATAATCTCTCAAACAAAAGAAAATAGAGGCAAAAAACAAACCTATTAGAACCCAATAGACATACAACAGAACCTAACAAAACATCATATCTCCATCAAAAACCATAATGAGCTTCTCAAACATATTCAATCTAACCCAAAAAACCACTTTCAAACCATCCAAAAACCAATTAATCAAATTTCAAATCAATCAAAAATCTCCCAAAATCCAATAAAAATAGCTTAAAATTCAATCATTTTAGCCCTTATCATATCCCCAAATTTAGATAAGGAGTGTTCTCACGACCTTGAAAAAAGAGAATAAAATCACTAAATAACCATCTTCAACATTACCCATAGGTAACAATAGTCACACTACCCCTATTGACCTTGATAAAAAGTTGATTCATTTTTGTACAAAAGTATGAACTCGGTCAATGACCATGCCTTTGAGCACCATTTTGGAGGTAGTGAACAACTCCTTGGACAAGTAATTGGATGGAGTCTTGGACATGCATGAACCTATCTTGATAAATTTGTGTTGGCAGAAAAACCTTTCCACAGTAAGAAAGAGACAAAGCTTTCCCCAAGCCTCTCGGTGTCATTATAATAGTGGTATCTTGGATAAGGAACATATTGGATGGATTGAAATGCCATTTAGATGATAACAACACACGCACACACACACACTACATAGATAGAAAAAATATATCTACAAAATAGCATAACAAAAACAGATAAGAGATCAACAAAATATCATCTCCTCATACACATGACCATTGACTACCCCAAGCAAACCATATTCTATATAAATTTTGACATGACCTACCCACTCATGTGATTAAAAGCTTCATGATATGCAACACACAAGCACCTTGAAAATCTTGCATCAAGAAATAGAAAAAACTTTGTCCTTGACTTCAACATCGTGACCATTAGAATACCAAAAACCAAACAAACCACAATAAATGAGAAGTGATTGGATTCAACTTTGATTTTCAGTGAATTTTGAAAAATTATTACCAGTGGATAACTTTCTTAATTATGTGATAGACCTTAGAAAAAAAAATAGTTTATTTTATCCATAAAAAATTATGAAGTGTATATAGTGCATTAAACGTAGCTCGAACTTTGATCCAGACTCTGAGGGTCTCTAAATACAATTCATTCTTTAAATTTGTTGTGTGTGGAATGCTTTTTGGTCAATGCATATAGGAGTGATGGCGCTAGTTTTTTAAATTATAAATTAAAATATGGATGTATAGCCAACAAATCATGTGCAATATGAATGACAAGTCTATTTTAAAAAAAATTAAGGGTGTGTTTTGGGCAAGAATGCATGTGGAAAAGATGATCAATTGGGTTCATTTTATGGATTAAATATGGTTTATCACTGCACGAAAAAAAAGAAAAAATTGATACTCGCAGCATGTGTGTATGCATCCTAATTTGAATGCACATTGAAAATCAACGGCCACATCCTCAAACAAGAATCAAAAGACAATTGGGTAATCTGCAAATTTATAGTAAGAGGGAAAAAATAAAATTATTATTTATTTATTTTTAAAAAATATATTTTTATTCAAAATTGATTGGGATTTATTTGAATTTTATTTCTTATGTGTTTTTTTGGTTTTTAATTTTTAAAAATTTTAAATAAAAATAATTATTAAATAAACCAATGGATGGTGCAAACAATAATAAAAGGTTAAAATTTTTGAATGGGATTAAATTTTTTAAAAAAGATTTGTTTAACTATCCATTTGAAAATTTAATGAAAATTTTAGGTGTTTATTAGGGGGTTTAATTTTTTTTTCCAAATTTCAAATGATATTGGTTTTCTTAAAAATGGTAGCTATTTTTTGTAACTTTATTTTATTTTATTTTATATTTTATATTTTATTTAATTTTTAAAATTAATTTTATTAAATTTAAATTTTTATGAGCAAAAATGTAGATATTGGGATGTGTTACATTGCACTATGCCATGCGTGAACATCAACGATCAAGATTTTGGCATAATCAAAACCATATGTGCATCCTCGCACACATGAAAGAACGATAGCCACAAACTAGAGAAATCCAAGTCCCATGTACGAACAAGAGCTTGCAAGTGACACAGAGAAATGGGATTATAATCATACATGCAAACAAGGGCCAATGGTAGGGCCGAGCTGAGTGGCGGGCCACTATATAAGTGTATTGGGTACTGGATACAAGTGTACTATGGTATTATGTGTTAGGTACCACATAATAGATACCACCTAGTAAATAGGATAATCGATACTTGGTACTAGGATACTTTGGTACTTGATATCACACTAGGAAAATCATTTGCACACACCATCATAGTAGACTAGTACCTAGTATCATAAAGCACTAGTATATAGTACCTAGTACATGGAACATAATATCCTAGTATCCTAGTATCATAGGTACTAGGGTACCATAGGCACCAGGTACTAGATGCAAGGTTCTAGGGTACTAGTTACTAGAGACTAGGGTAATACGATACTATGTGTTATAAGTGTGGGGGAGATGTCGAGAGAGGGAGAGAAGGTTTCTTGTGGGGGGAACATCACAAAAAGGGGGACTAATATGAGGGGATGGCAAGGGGGGCTAAGGGGTGGGTTTTTTGTTTTTTTTTAAATTAAAAAATTTGAAATGGAGGGAGAATTGGGAAGGGGGCATGTAGGGAGGGGAGGGAAGGGAGGAAAGGAGAAGATGGGGAAGTAAGAGGAGGAGGAGTGGGACGAGGAGGAGAAGGTGGAGAAGAAGAAGAGGGATGAGTTAGAGAAGGTGGGAAGAGGAGGAGAAGTGTTGAGGGTTGATATGATTGTGTTTTTTATTGTTTTTAAATGGATTTTTGGGTGATTTTTGTATGATTTGAATGATGATTTATTGGTTTGGAAGTGTTTGAGAGAGTTTTGGATAAGGTTGAATAGGCTTGAGAAGCTCATGATGTTTTTCAGTGGAGATATGATGTGCTAAAAGGTTTTGTTGAGTGTCTAATAGGTTCTGTTTAGCTTCCGTTTTGTTCTGATTTCTTTTTGTATAAGAGGTTGGAATGATGATTGATGGAGTTTAAGAGTCTTTGGAAGCTTATTGAATGATTCTCAATGGTTTTAAGTGGTTTTAGTTGTGTTGAATGCTTTATGATGACCTTTTGTATGGTATTGTAGACCTTCTATTGAGCTTCTGTAGAGCCTTTGTTTCTATTCTGTATACCTTTGTAAGTGTTCTATGGGATGAATGTGTAGCTTAGGAAAGTTTTCTAGTCCTGGGAAGAGATGAATACAAGTTCAAAATAGCTCAAAGAGGTGGAAAATGTAGCTACTAAAGACTCAAGTAAAGATTGAAGTAACAGTGACACTGTTGAGCTAAGAAAGGACACTATAATGGCTCTGGTGACTCTTCATATTACACATACCACTTAGGAGGGGTATCCATGACCAAAGAGGGATTATGGAGTGTTATTCTTCATTATTTCAATATATTATTGAGAGAGAGCATATGTGTGAGATATAGCTAATTTTCTATAAGAAACATTGTATCTACATGAGGGAGACTATGAAGATGATGAAAGATGAATCCTGTGTGATGATTTTCATTCAAAGTAGAGCATTCTTTTGTGTTCTTTTGTTCTTTTAATGGTTTCTATGAAGAAAATGAAGAATGTGTTGAAGGTTGAAATTTTAACCCCATGGCATGCAAACATAGCCAACCTTTTGGCAACACAACATTATCCTCTTGGCATCCCTAGCCATGGGAAGAAGAAGATTTAGTTGGAATTAGCTTCCTATACCTTGTTAAGTGGTGCTCCGTACAAGAGAGGCAAAGATGATGTATTGCAGGAGACGAGATCGAGATGGTTCTAAAGGCATGCCATAACAAGCCCTGTGGCAGACACTTTTTAGGAGAAGACACAACCGAAAAGACTTTGCTTGTAGGATACTGGTGGCCTACATTACACAAATATGCCTATGACTACTGCAAACGCTATGATGCTTGTCAACGAATGGGAAAGCCTACCAAAACTAGTGTTATGCCACTATAACCCATCCTTCCCCTAGAGCCGTTTGAGAAGTGGGGTATGGAATTCATTGGCCCCATTGATCCACCGACTAGAAGGAAGCAGGACATATACATTTTAGTCTATAATCAATTATGTGATGAAGTGATGTGAAGCCAAAGCTCTCAAATGAGACGATGATAATAGTAATGAGAAAATCATTATCTGTTTTGACAGTTCCCTAGAGCTAGTAAATGATAGAGATATACACTTTCTCAACAAGATTATGGAAGAACTGGAAAAGCTTTACAAGATATGCCATTACAAGTCCACTCCCTACTATTCCAAAGCCAACGGCCAAGTTGAAGTCATCAATTGTATCTTTCACTCGATCCTAATACGGATGATTGCTGTACATTGCCACGGGGATATAGAACCTCCCATAAGGTTGCTATTAGATAAACATTCTTCCAACAATTGCTATATGGTATAGAAGATGTTTTCCTTATAGAGCTGGAACTGCCTTCTTTGTGAGTGGCTATCAAAGAACACCTAGGCAATGATGAATCCCTTTAGTGTCGTCTCTTGTACTTGGAATGTCTGGATGAGCCTCATAGGAGGACCCTACAGTGTATGGAAGCCACACATGCTTGATAAAAGGCGTATCATGATAGTTTCATCAAGCATAAGGAAATTAAGAAAGGTGACCTAGTCCTGGCCTGTGATTCACGATTTGGCAAGTTTCCAGAAAAACTACCATAGCATTAGATGGGCCCCTATAAGGTAGCTGCTATTAATCCTAACGGCTTTGTCTAAGTGGATGCCGTTGATGCTTCTTATGATCCCTTTCTAATTAATGGCTACTATCACCTAAATAAGTATTATTCTCCTTGGGGACCTTGACAATCACCCTCATTGATGGCCCCTTCATCCCTTACGTGTCGATTGGTAAGGCTGGCCTATTGCTATTGATAGCCATCACCCTCATTGATGGCCCCTTCATCCCTTATGTGTCGATTGGCCCAGGCTGGTCTATTGCTATTGATAGTCATCATGCTCATCTTGATGAGGCGGCCTCGTTCTTCTAGCCCCTCATAGCCACCTCCCACCCCTCCTTTGCTCCCTTCTTATCTGATCCAACAGAGGTGGCCAATGGTATTCTTGCCATTCTCCTCTTGGAATTTAAAGAAAAAATAAAAAAAAGAAAAAAAGAATATTGGTCGTGGGATAAAAGGACTTCAGTCCCTACCATGCCAACCTATTCTTCGAGAAAAGGTAGAAACAACCTTCAGAGTAGGGAAAAAAGAAAAAAAAGAAAAAAATCAAAACTGTTATGGGAGTAAAGAAAGCAATTCCCTATCATAACAGGCCTCTTTCTGAGAAAAGGTGGTAAACACCCTTGGATGAGAAGCTGGCTGTGGAAAAGGTAGCAACACCTTGTAGTAGTACAGATCTATTGATTCTTAGTTGACCTTCTAGGATGCAATTCTGAAGCCGCCTCCCTTGGTGTGCTGTATCCTGCAACTCCATTAGTGCATCTGACTCCTATAGCAGATGACACCTCTCATCGACGAATTGAAGTCTTAGATCAAATTGAAGTCTTAGATGACACCTCTTCTCATTAACAAACATCATTTGATATCATCAACGAGACGAAGTTGATCGTCATCGATAATCCCTTGAGTGATGCGAGCTTTCATCCCAACCGGATAGGGATGTGAGTATGGGCTGCCCTCTGTATTTATTCAATGAATGCGAGAAAGAGGGTGGGGTGAATGACCAGTGCTTGCCCTTTAATTCCAAACAAGAGGCGAGATATATGAATAGAGTGTTATACGCACGGGTTGGTCTCTCAATGCACAACTCATGATCTGTTCCTATGCACAGCACTATAAGGCTCCATGGCCTTCCTTCTCTTACTGTATGTCGACAGAGGATGAGATGCATTGATGCACCATCAATTGCACACAAGGCATACAATCTATATACAAGTGGCAGTGAGGATTACATCAATGGGTGTGAGGAACTTAGTTGCCCTTGCATATCTATCAACAAAGCATGACAGAGGGAGGGTTGAGTGTGATTGATTTCCCTTTCATCAACTGAGAGATGAGGATTGAGGGATGTTATGACAATTGGCATTAGGTATGTTTTCATTTACCTATACACACATAGGATGAGCCTCTGCCATTACTACACAAGCATCACTCTATTGTTTGGCACATTGCACTATAAGGCTCCCTGGCCTTCCTTATTGCACGTATGCCGACACAAGGTGGGATGCACTTATGCACCATCAACTGTGCATGTTGGCATACTCCTTTTGAACTATCCCTCTTGTTGATTTTTAAGTCAGGTGTGAGATATGGGTTCCAATCATTCTCCTTGAGTGATGTGAGTTATGGGGCGAGCGACTGATCTATCATCCCAACATGAGTGATCGTTGAGCAGAGTCTTGCATTCTTTGCCATCAATGGCTTATCGGGCTTTCATCAACAGTGCTACCTCCCTGGTTACTGCTATATGGTCCATGCCCTAATGAAAGCATACTATGGCAAACCTTGGTACCTCTTGTGGATAACTTCGACTCCCCAATGCATATCAATGAAGATTTACATTGACCAATTGAATGGGCCAAGTGTTTTTAACACTACCTCTTGCATTCATTTAGATGTATGTCATGTCTTAAGTGTGAGGATATATGGGTATGGGTTATGGTTAAATGTTAGGCCCCTATTGATTAGTCAACTTGATTTATTCACGTTTTAAGTGTGAGGACATGTCCCTTCGCGTCTTGTCCACATACATTCATGAACACTCAGCTAATTGATCCTTAAATGACATCCTATGTTCTTGTATACCTTGTTGAGATCATTTCTCATCCAGGTACCCTATTCTAATTAGTTCATGTGGCCTTCTTTGACCCTTTTGGTTATTTTATCATTTTGCTAATCCTTTATATGAACTACAAAAATTGCAATCTAACCCTACAACCCTATTTTTCCCTTTGAAGTGGCAATTTTTTCTTTTTATGACAAGTTGTTACGAGTAATAAGTTACGAGTTATTAATTTTTGAAGAATTTAATGCGAATAGATTGTGTTTCCATGTGAATGTACCTTCTTCATACCAAAACTACAGTTTGATGTGATAGCCCTGATCTTGCCTTTTTCTTGGACACTTTTCCTTTTTATAGCCCATTTTTTTGATGCATGGATTGGTCGTTATTAGTTTTTGTGTGTTTGTGGGCTTGTTTTTATGTTTTTTCCATGTGAACACGCTCTTTTCTCAACAGAATGGCATTCTGTTTGGATAGCCCAGAGCTATTCATCCCCGCAGACATTTTTCTTTTTTCCTCCCCCTCCTTCCAACTTATCAATTTTTTGTTATTAATATTTAATTGGGTTTCCTTATGTGTTTTTACCCATTTTTCCATATGAATGCACATTTCTTTCATCATAATCAAGCTGTGACCTAACAACCCTGTTGCCCACCATTCCTTGGATATTTTTTTCTTTTTGTTACCCCTTGTTACACTTGACGGATTGTTTGGATCCTTCTTGCAATATTTCCAATCCGACTTTTCAAAATTTTGATTACGTTTTTGGGTTTTATTTTCTAATTTTTCCATGTGAATGGGTCCTCTTCTTGTCGAAACTATGTTGTGATGTGACATGCCTTGTCTGTCGACACCTCATCCCAAATATATATTTTTTCCACCTTTCATTCTAGTCGACGGACTTTTTGTTATTAATTTCTAAGTTTATTTTCATCTGTTTTTTTGCTATTTTTCTGTGTGAACATCGATTTTTGCCTCATCATCCATGTGGGGCATCCATTGTGTTGCGTCTGGTCCACGCCTACTTTTTGGGCTCTTGTTCGATTGTGTCACAGCATAACTTTTTTACCTTGCATTTGTGCGTAGGACGAGGGGCATGCTTAGTTTTTTCTCGCATTTTCATATTATAAATAAAATAAAAAATAAAACAAAGCCCTCTTTGTATTTTTATATTATTTTTTTAAAAAAAAGCCCTCTTCCCCCCCAACCGTCCCACCTATCCCCCTTATCTCCTTCTCTCTCTTCTCTCCCTCTTTCTCTCTCCTACCATTCCCCCTATCTCTCTCTCTCTCTCTCTCTCTCTCTCTCTCTCTCTCTCTCTCCTCCCCTTCCTCTGCCTGCTAACGTGCACCTTCGCCACCAGCCTCGCGGCTTCATTGCGATTCATGCCCTTGCCACCAAGCTACCATCGTGGTCGCCACCAGTGTCACCACATCCATCATGTTGCCTAGCCACTTGCCGCTTGTCGCTTGGCTGGCCTTCACTGCCTTGGTTGCTGCACCTCACTACCTACTTGTGCCCGCTATTAGTTGCACCCTTCTGCCTGCCTTCGCCTCCTCGTGCTCCGCTTCTGCCTCCTTCTACTTTGCCTAGGCCTCCTCCTCCTCCTTCCCACCACCCCCTCCAACCTCTATAAAAGCATGTACTTGGTTCACCTTTTAATGAAATGCTAATGTACTTTGTACTACACTCTGTGCCATTGTCACGTCCTACTTGAGATTATGTTTATGAGTCCAAGCATTCAATCTTGGAACCTAATTCACTCAAGTAACAGTTAGTATCATTTATGCATGTTGCAATGATTCAAGTCATCACTTTCCAACCTCCATAGCTGCAGCCATGCTCAAGATCCATGCATTTTCACATGGTATCAGAACCATGGTGAGCATAGGCTAACTCTCCTCACTACTCTCTTAGTCTCTCACAACCTCTGGCAAACTTAGTTCAAACACATAACTTCATCTCTTACTTCCTTTTTCACTCTATTTCTTTAGTGTACCATAGCCAAACTGTACTGATCTCTATTGGAGGACTTAGGGAGAACAAAATAAGCCATATCTTCACTAGCATCCTTCTAGGGATCTCTTCCTTGACTCCTTACGCATGTTGCTGTTACATCACAGGTGGACATTGGTATCGTGTTTGAGTAGCATTGCATGAATTTGTCAAATCTGCCTAGATCTACGCCTGATATGGTCGTACAGTTCGTGTTGATGAAGGTATCTGGCCATTACTCCTGCGACATTAGGGATTTTGTAGCCCATGGTCTAGGCTACCTTCAGGCAAAGTCCAGGGTCAGATGGTCCACAGGTCGCGCTGCCAGAAGAAAAAAACCAATCACCATCATTGACAGATGAACACCATAGCTACAATAGTTCAAGCTTTTCTCCCACTTCATCCTATTGAAATCTTTGCCACTCAGATTTGCTCAGTTCTTGCTAAGTGCAGGCTTCAACTTCAGCAAGAGGAAGGTTTGAGAAACCTAAGCATCAACATCAAGTTTAACATCAAGGTCTTCATTCAAGACAAAGTATCTATTGATACTCAAATAGTGCTCCTTGGCACTTGAGTTTTTCAGCTTACTCAAAGTAACTCACCTTCTGAATCCTGTTTCAAAGATTAGTCTCAAGTTGTGTAATGATTTAAAGTCACATTGATCAAATCCCTTGTAAATCTCAATCTTCTTGTAAAAGGATAGAAAGTGCTTGAGAAATCTCGTGGTAAGACCTCCTACTAAGATGACTGAATTGGAGCAGATATCAAAATTTAGTGGTGCAGGTTTTCATGCCTGGAAGGAGAAAACCATGTACCATCTCATGAGGAAAGACCTTTGGGATCTCTTTGAAGAAGATGCTAAAGAGGAAGATGTTGCAGAAGATCAGCCTAAAACAAAGGCATGGAAGAATATGAACAACAAAGCTCTAGGTATTATTGCCTGGGGTCTATCAGATGATGTATTACACTTCATCTCTAGCACCAGGGATGCAAAGAAGGCATGTGAAGAGCTTGACAAGATCTTTGGTACACAAGCAAAGAACTCAAAGGTAAAATTACTTATGCAATTTTATAAGTTGGATGTAAAAGACAGTTCATCTATGACTGTACACATCAATAAGTTCAAGAGCCTTAAAACTCAGTTAGCAACTCTTAAAAAGAACATTGATGAGGATGAGGCAATAGCAGTGCTACTTGCCAGTGTCAATCATGAACCATATGAGAACCTTGTTTCAACACTAAGTAATGTTCCCAACCTCTCACTTAAAGATATCAAGCACTCTCTTCTTGATGAAAAGAACAAACAGAAGAACAAGAATGCAAAAGATGGTATTCCATCATCTAGGAAAAATCTCTTATACACCAAAGGAGCTGTTGGATCCAAAGGAAGAGGTCAAGGATTCAACACCAACAACAAAGGTCGGATGACATGTCATTATTGTGGTAAGACTGGCCATATAGCCAGTGAATGTTTTCACAAGAAAAGAGCACAGTAGATGTAGAATGACCACCACCAAAGTCAATTAGAAGAAGTTGCTTCCGCTACCATCACCAACTCTAACAAATTGTTTTAAGGAATTTGTTCCTATAGTGGATCTCTATGTTTTTCCCTTAGTAGATTTGATTTGTAAAAACGCTTGCCAAAGATGTAAAGTCTCAAGATTTAACTTGACTAGGCTGCCTATGAGTTAGTCTCTCGGGCCATGTTATCATGTAGGGGGGGCAAAAGCCAGCAAGTGTAGGGACTCATCATTTGAGCGAGGGTGTTGAGAAATAACAAATGATGTATGCTCTAGGAAGAGATGTCCTGAATCCCATATGCATAGTGAGGATAGTGGAGAAGCTGAAAAGCTATAAAAGCATGTACTTGGTTCACCTTTTAATGAAATGCTACCATATTTTGTACTACACTTTGTGTCATTGTCACATTCTACTTGAGATTGTGTTTATGAGTCCAAGCATTCAACCTTGGAACCTAATTCACTCAAGTAAAATTTAGTATCATTTGTCCATGTTGCAATGATTGAAGTCATCACTTTTCAACCTCCATAGTTGTAGCCATGCTCAAGATCCATGCATTTTCACACTAATAACTACACCCCACCTCCCCCCCCCCCCCAATCAACCCCATTTCCCCCCAAAACCAAAACCCCTACCCTGGTTCCCTCCCAATCACTACCATGATTATCCCAACCCAACCCCTCCACTTTAGCCCCTCTTCCCCACACCCCCTCCGAAGCCTACAACCCCCCTCCCCCCACATCTCCTCCAACGGGTCTTTGAAAATGTGCGAAAGTGCAACTAGATTCATAACTTCAAATAATTGGGTGACCTCTCGGGAAGATTTTCCTACAAGCTAGTGGGAGCGTCTCACATGTAGCCCTTCGTAGCTTGTTGCCAAGTATGTCAAGGTCTATGCCTTAGTCACCGCCTTAGTCATACGCCTTAAAGTATTTGTCAAATTTTATATTCACACTACAAAATAGGAGCCCCCTTCGTAACGTTGTCAAAAACGTTAAAAAAAAGTGTTATCTCCTTGTCATCGATGATGTCAACCAAAAATGCTAAAAAGTAAGCATCCTCTCTTTACCCCCCCTCCATTACTATACAAACAAGGGTAGAGTGTCACATCAGGGATACACACAAACAACACACTTGGTCATTGTTAGTCTTATACACAAGATTATGTTTATGAGTCCAAGCTTCCATCTTGGAATCTAATTCACTTGTGTAACAGGTCAAGTCTTGTCTATGTTATCATGAGCTTAATCTTCATCTTCCATCCACCATAGCCATGCTCTAGATCCCATGTCTTTTCACAGGCTACACCTATCCCACCTTCCAACTACTACACATCAGTGTCATGGGACTGGCACTAAACTAGGAGGGGGTAATGTTAACCTCATCACAAGAAAAAAGAAAAAAAAGTGGAAAAGTGCAAGTCGGGACCTAAAGGAGGTAGTCTAGGAGGAAATCGGACACAAGAGAAGAGGCAAGATATGGAAAATGACCAAAAGCACAAGGGCAACCTCAAAAATCAAGTCAAATGTAAAATAACTTCTATTTTGTTATGTTTTTCTTTTGTATGGAAGGATGGAATGATTGATGAATTTTGAGGGTTTTTGAAAGCTCATTGAATGATTTTTATGGTTTTGATTAGTTTTAGTTGAGATGGATGCTCTTTGTTGACCTTTTGTAACCCTCTGTTGAGCTTATGTAGAGCCTTTGTTCTTGTTCTATTCTATTTTGTATGCCTCTATAAGTGTTATGTGGAATGTATGTGTGACTTTGGAAAAGTTTTCTAGCCTTGGAAAGAGGTGAATGAAAGTTTAAAAGGGCTCAAGAAAGTGGAAGAAGTAGCTATTGAAGACTCAAGAGAAGACTGGAGTGAAGTGGCAGTAGTGAGCTATGAAGAGTCACTATAGTGGCTCTAGTGACCTTTCACATTAGACACAGCTCTTGGGAGGGGTATTCATGACCAAAGAAGAGTTATTGTGAGTGATTATTGAGTATTTTAGTGAGGAGATGATGTACTATTGAGAGAGAGAGAGAGAGAGAGAGAGAGAGAGAGAGAGAGAGAGAGAGAGAGTCAGAGATAGCCAATTCTATGCCAAACAGTGTATCTATCTATGAGAGACTATGAGAGAAAGCTGTTGAATCTTTGAAGATAAATCATATGTGATATATTTCCATTCAAAGTGGAGTATTCTTTTGTGTTTTCCATGTTTATCAAAGAATTCTATGAAGAATATGGAGAGAATGATGGATTTTGTTAAGGTTAAAGTCGTGAGAGATTGTTTCTATGAAGCTCTGTGAAGATTTCTTGTTCGTAGTGTTGTTTTCTTTGTTGAGACCATATCAAATATGAAAATGATGGTTGTTGATAGAACAATATAGAATTTCTTGGAGTAGAATCCTTGTTTTCTTGGTGTCTCCCTTAGGACTCCAATTATTGTATTCTAATCAAAGCTAAGACATAGAGAGAGAGAGAGAGAGAGAGAGAGAGAGAGAGAGAGGTAGAGATAGAGAAGAATAGCCATATTTCCTTATTGAGAGCCGAACCAAGGTTGTTTAGAAAGAATTCTATGAAAAGGAGTCTACAAGGATTCAAGATATCAAGAGAGGAAACTACTATGGCACCAAAGAGGAGAAACTTGGATACAAAGCATATTGTTGTAACCACGATGCATTGCAAGTTTTCTTAGGTTCCTTCTAGTACACCCCCATGTCTTGTATTGAAAAGATTATTGATTAATAAAATAAGACATATATCTTGATAGATAGAGAAGGGAAGTTCTTGAAATATTCATAGCCAAAAAGGATTGTTTTGATTCCTAAAGTAGGGAATTGGACGAAGGAGTTCCATGTGCACACAGATGCATTAGTTGAAGGGCTTGGTGGTGTCCTATGTCAAAAAGGCCTCTCTAAATTAGATCAACCCATGTATTATGCAAGCCGAAAGTTCACTGATAGGGAACGGAACTATACAATGACAGAGCTTGAGTGCGCAATGGTGTTTGCACTGGAGAAGTTTCGACACTATCTATTCTCAATGCATTTCAAGTTCTATGTGGATCATGAAGCCTTGTCCTTCCCTGATGAACAAAGCAAATATTAAAGGACGACTGATGAGATGGTTACTCCTATTCCAGGAGTTTGATTTTGAAATGGTCACTAGGCCTGGCCGTTCCCATGTCCTAGCTGATCATCTATTATGAATCCCTCAAACAGAAGAAGAGGAACAGGATGATCCAGACCTTCCTGATGCTTCCTTGTTTCTAGTTGAAACAGTTACTCCCTGGTATGCGGACATAGCCAACCTCTTGGCAACTCAACAGTATCCTCCTGGCATCTCAAGCCGTGAGAAGAAGAAGCTTGTGCTAGAATCAGCCCCCTACACCTTGCTAGCGCGGTGCACTGTACAAGCGAGGCAAAGATGAGGTACTGTGAAGATGTGTTTCAGGGGATGAAATTGGCATAGTATTGAGACCATGCCATGACGAACCATGTGGTGGACACTTCACTGGAGAAGCGATAGCCAGGAAGGCTCTATTAGCAGGATGCTAGTGGTCAATCCTCCACAAAGATGCATACCATTACTGCAAGAGATGTGATGCTTGTCAGCGAATGGGGAAGCCCACCAAGACAAGTGCCATGCCACTGCAACCCATTCTTCCCCTAAAGCCGTTCGAGAAGTGGGGGATTGATTTTATGGGTCCCATTGATCCACCTACCAGACGGAAGTAGCAGAACAGATACATTTTAGTAGGTACAGATTATGTCACAAAGTGGTGTGAAGCTAAAGCTCTGAAGCGGGATGATGGTAACAGTGTAGCCCTGTTCATGTACGAGAATATTATCACCCGTTTTGGCACTCCCCTCGAGCTAATAAGTGATAGAGGTACTCATTTCCTTAACAAAATCATGGAGGAGCTAAGGGAACTGTATAAGATCCACTATAGTCCACTCCCTATTATCCTAGAGCCAACGGCCAAGTTGAAGTCACCAATCGCATCCTTTGCTTGACTCTGACAAGAACGATTGTGGCACATCATCGCGACTGGGATGATCAACTTACAGAGGCCCTCTGGGAGTACAGAACCTCCCATAAGGCAGCTACAGGACAAACCCCTTTCCAGCTAGTGTATGGTACAAAAGTTGTCTTCCCTGTTGAGCTGGAATTGCCCTCTTTGCGAGTGGCAGTTAAAGAACGCTTGGGAGATAGTGAGTCACTTCAACACCATCTCCTGCACTTGGAATGCTTGGATGAGATATGGCGGAGGGCCCTACAATGCATGGAAACCACTCAAGCGCGACGCAAGGCCTGTCATGATAGTTTCATTAAGTACAAGGAGTTCAAAGAAGGTGATCTTGTTCTAGCCTATGATTCGAGATTTGGCAAGTTTCCTAGCAAGCTCCAACAATGGTGGATGGGCCGGTACAAGGTACTTGCTGTCAATCCTAACGGTTCTGTTCAGTTATAGACCGTTGATGCCTCTGATGATCCCTTCCTGATCAATGGCTATCGTCTAAAGAAGTACTTCCCTCCCTGGGGATCTTGACAATCACAATCGACCTGTCCTTTCCCTTTTGGGCATCGCACTGTCCTTCTCATCGTGCTTCTGATAGCCCTTATGATTCTCCTCATGAGGCGGTCTTGTTCTACTACCCCCTCCTAAAAACATCTCAACTCAACCTTGTTATCTTCTTGTCTGATCCAACAACGATGGCGAGGTTAGTCCTGACATATGGTATTTCTACCATTCTCTTTCTTAATGAAAAAAAAACAAAAGAAAAAAAAGAAGAAAAAAGGGAAAAGAAAAAAAAAGAAAAAAAAGAAAAAATATATTATAAATAAACAAACTGTTATGGGAGAAAAGGAAGGAATTCCCTGTCATAGCAGGCCTCGTTCCAAGAAAAGGTGGAAACACCCTTGGGCAGGAAGCTGACTGTGGAAAAGGTGGCAACACCATGCAGTTTAGGATAGCTAACTCACCAGCAGAACCTCTTTAGCACGTAATTTGAAGCCACCTCCCTTGGTGCGCTGTCTTTGCAATATCAGTCCATCTGCCTTTCTTAACAGATAACTCTTCTTACAAATCATTGAAGTATGAGATTTGTGGACTGCCTCCCTGGGTACGCCTCGTCTTCAAGATCCTGATGACAACAACAACCAACATGATCTTTATCATCAACCCCTTGAATGATGTGAGCTTTCATCCCAATAGGATGGGGATGTGAGCATGGGTTGCCCTCTGTATCTTTCAACAGAGCGTGACATAGAGGGGGGGTTGAGTGACCAGTCTTTCCCTTTAAATCAAATGAGAGATGAGATGTGTGAACGGAGTGTTGCACGCATAGGATGGGCCTCTCAATGCACAATGCACGATTTGTTTCTGTGCACTGCACCATAAGGCTCCCTGGCCTTCCTTTTTGCACTGTATGTCAGCATAGGGTGGGATGCACAGTTGCACCATCAAAAGCGCACAAGGCATACAACCTCTGCACAAGTGACCGTGAGGATATTACATCAATGGATTTCAGGAATGGGCTGCTCTTTGTATCTTTCAACTGAGCACGAGACAGAGGGTGGGCTGAGTGTGACTGGTGTTTATTCAATCAATTATCGAGAGGTGAGGATTGAGGGACGTTACAACCCTTGGAGTCAGGTATGTTCACGTTTTCCTATGCACCCACGGGCTGGATTTCTGCCATCAACACAGGACACATCACTCTATTCTATACACTGCACTACAAGGCTCCTTGGCCTTTCTCCTTGCACCTATGCCAGACGGATTGGACGCACTAATGCACCATCAATTGTGCACCCTGGCATACTCTCTTCGCACCATTCCCTTGTTGATTCCTAAACCAGGTGTGAGCTATGGGTTTCATCATTATTTTCTCGAGTGATGTTAGTCTTGGGGCGAGTGACTGCTCTTTTAGTCCATTAGAGTGATCGTGAGTTGAGTGATGTTACTCGAGTGATGTTAGTCGTGGGGCGAGTGGCTGCTCTTTTAGTCCATTAGAGTGATCGTGAGTTGAGTGCAATATCCCTCGCCATCGACGAATTTCCTGTGATTATTTTCTCAAGTGATGTTACTCGAGTGATGTTAGTCGTGGGGCGAGTGACTGCTCTTTTAGTCCATTAGAGTGATCGTGAGTTGAGTGCAATATCCCTCGCCATCGACGAATTTCCTGTGATTCTTTCAACTAGCTACCTCCCTGGGTACTGCCGCGCGGTCCCTGCCACAAAGGACATTGGACGAGTGCTGTGAAGACACCTTATTACCTCCTGCAGCCGACGACGACACCAGACGCAACCTCGATAGTTGACATTCCTCCTCGGCAATATGGGCCAAGTTTTTCTAACCCTACACCTTCTATTTCGCAGTATCGGTCATGTCTTAATTGTAGGGACGTTGTGATTGGTCTGATGTGAGGTACCAGGTCCTTGATGTTTGGTTTACCCTTCCTACTAAGGTTTTAAGTGTGGGGACGCGTCCCTACGCATCCAAGTTGCATATCCCTATACATATACCCTGTTATGATCATGCATCTACACCGTGGTTTCATTTTACCCTGATGGGGTCCCTTCCCCACCCTTCCGTTCTATTTTACCCTGTCCTCGGGGTTGTTCCTTGACCGTTTACCCTCATTCTTAGTTTTGCGCTTATTTCATACGAACTCACCCTACGTTCACCAAAATCGCAATCCAACCTTATACTCCTGTTCATCCCTTCGAACTTCCTATTTTTCCTTTTTACCGATCCTGTTCCGACAGACGGTTCTTAAGTTATTAATTTTTGAAACAATTCCCGTAAATGGGATGGTTTCCCATGTGAACGCTTCTTTATTGCTTTGGAACCCTGATCTGATGTGCCAGCCCTATCCTACCCATTTCCCCTAACATTTTTCCTTTTTACTCCATGTCTTTTCAATACACGGTTGATCCGTTATTAATTTTTACGGGTTTTCGGACCTTTTGTGCTTATTTTTCACATTTTTTTGAACTTGCCCTATTTTCACCGGAATTCCATTTTAATTTGACGGCCATGTCCTGCCAGCCTTTCCCCCACTTTTTCCTTTTCCCTCCCCCCCTCTTCTAACTGTCAGATTTTTAGTTATTAATTTTTCTAAGTGTTTTTAGATGCATTTTTTGTTTTTTTCCATGTGAACGCATCCTAATTTCCCCCAAACTGAGTTTTGATCAGCCAACCCTGTGAATTCCTCTTTTCTGGACATTTTTCCCTTTTACCGCCTGCTATTTCAACACAACGTTCTTTCTGTATTAATTTTCGAGTCCATTTTCGGGTCTATTTTTGGGATTTTTTCCATGTGAACGCCTCCTATCTCAATCAGAAATGTGTTTTATCATGATAGGGTTGTTGGCAACCTTATTCTACACACTTTTCCTTCCTTCTGCACTTCGTTCTGATGCGCGGATTTTCCGATATTAATGCCCGTATGTGTTTTCAGGTTGTTTTTTACGATTTTTCCATGTGAACACCCTGATTTTGCCCTGGACCTCGTGTTGCATATTTCTATCATTTCTCCCTCGTCTCCCGGCACATTTTTCTTTTTTACAGATTTTTGATCCGACAAACGGTTTGGATTTTGTTAATTTTTCTTCCTTTTTCCCGTTCACCGCGTTTCTCGCCTCGCACATGAACACACTTGTTTTGGTTTTACGCATCTTGGGACGCCCCCGTGGCATCCGTGGCTAGCGCGTCACCGTCCCTACCCGTTTGACCCCATCACTGCAAATTATTATTATTATTAACCCCTACCCGCACATGCGCGCGAGTCGGGGTTATTTCTTGCCTTTTATTTTCTATTTTTTTAATTTTATTTTTCTCATTTCCCTTATATATATATAATCCTAATAATAATAATTACAAACAACAATTTAAAAAAAATTAAACGCAAATTCAAACCAAAATCACAACAAGCAAAGAGAAAAAAAATAAACAAACAAAACAAACAAAAACAACAACGAACAGAAAAAGAATTTTATTTTTTTAAAACACAACCAAACAAAAAAATAATTTTTATAAGAAGAAGAAGAAGAAGAAGAAAACAACAAAATGAGAAAAAGAAGAAGCAAAAAGAAAAAAACAAACAAACTATATATATATATATATAAAGAACGCGAATTAGCCCAAAAAAAAACCCATACCTACCTGTTCTTGTCATGACACCTCCTCCTTCCTCCCTCCTGCTTTCCCTTCCCCTTCTCTTCTTGCTCCTTCCTCTTGCCTTCCTCCTCCTCCTCCTCTCTCTCCCTTACCTGTCACTCGGTCACCGCCACCAACGCCTTCCTCAGCGCCACCAGCGCCTTCTTTCCTGCTGCCATTGCTCTATCAGCTGCCCTCCCCCGCCACCATGTTGCGGATGATGCCGCCCCCGACACCGACAGACGCTGCCCCTGACACGCCAGACGCCACCCCCAACGCCGCCAGATGCCGCCCCTGACACACTAGACGCCGCCCTGACCGCCTGCCTCCTCCTCCAATCGCTTCCTTCCTCCTCCCCACCACCTCTCCCTCTTCCTCCTCCTCCTCCTCCTCCCCCTCCTCCCTCCACCTCCCTGCTCCACCTCCAACCCACCTCCTGGTTAGTCTTAACCCAACTCCAGTTAGTTTTTAATTAACCACAATCAGTTAACCTATTCATTAACTACAGTTAATTCACCCCTTCACCTAACCCCTGGTTAATTAACCCTCTACTAACTCACCCCTAGTTAGTTGACTAAGCCCCCCACTAACTTACCCACAGTTAGTTGAACCCCTCCCCCCCCACGAACCTAACTAGGGTTAGTACCCCCTAACCTAACTATAGTTAGTACCACTAACCTAACTAAGGTTAGTTCCCTACTCACTAATCTCACTAGGGTTAGTTCCCACCACTAACCTCCCTCGAGTTAGTTGACCCCTAACCTCACCCCAATTAGTTCACCCTACTAACTTAACCATGGTTCTTTGCCTACCCCCCTACCTAACTAACCCCAGTTAGTTACCCATACTCACTTACCCATGGTTAGTTGACTAACCCCCCCACTAACTTACCCACAGTTAGTTGACCCACCCACTGACTAACCCTGGTTAGTTAGTCTAACCACATCTAGTTAGGACTTGACTGACTACCCTGACTAGACTAACCTAACTTACCTAAACTCCCTAGACTAGACTAACTCAAACTAACCTAATCAACCCTGACTAACCTAACCAGACCAGACTTGACTTACCCCGACTTAACTGACCTACCTAGACTAACTCAACTTAATTGACCTGACTTGACCTCACTTAACCAACTACCCTGATTTACCTCATTTAATTGATTTAGTTGATTCCAAAAATTCATTTAAAATCAAAAAAATTTACCAAATTTTTTGTGAAAATTTATCAATATTGTTGAAATTGTTTGGACTATTTTTAAGGTGGAAATTACATCAAATAAATTACAGAAAATTAACAATCTGAAAACTAATTCAAAATTACATTAAAAATGAATAAAATTCATTAAAAATTAGTAAAAATGCAAAAATAAATTCAAAAAAATCTTTAAAAATTTCACACATCCCCTGTCCCTTTTTCCACTAATTTTTCAATTACAAAATGTTTTCATAAAAGGCAAAAATATTATTTGAAGCAAAAAAAAACCCTAATTTTAATACTACACATCATAAAAATTCATTTTAAATCCTACAAATCTGCTGAAACTCATGGCTGAATTTATATACATTGTGGACACTTGCAAGATGGCTAAAATTTTATTCTTACACTTCATAATATATCCATGTATTATATATCCTGATTTAATTATTTAACATTTAAAAAAATACACACACAATAGAAAAAAAGAAAAAAATAATAACAAAATAACTTCATCAACCCAAACATAAAACACAAAACAAACACCCCTAAAATACAAAGCAAATAAAATACAAAATAAAAAATAAAATAAACTAAAAATCAACAAAAACACTAAGGTGCTTTATTTTTTTTCAGTCATTCAGTGGTCTTTGTTTTTGTTTGATTGGATTCATTGCTTTTGGGGGACTACTCCGTACGCCTTCAGACCATTGCATGCACACCCCTACCAGGCATTTATTTTGTGAGCTTTATTTATTTTTATTATCCCCTTAACCACAATTAATTGCTCAAATCAACTATTTATTCACCCACATTTTTCACGCACATGCGCGCTAAATACACAATTTAATAATTTAAAATCAACCAGCCATTCACTTTGCATGCGCTACGTGCTCTTAAGAGGCACCTTAATTGTTAATAAAAATGAACCAGCCGTCACAAAAAAGCACGCGCTAGTAAAAAAAAACGCTCCACATCACTATTAATTTTTAATTAATGAATTTGCATTTAGAGATAGTCTGGGGATCGTAGTCCGGGTTTTGATAAAGCACCGTTTCACCCTAATAAATTGTAATTAAAATTTTAAGAAAAAATTGTCGTTTTCTTATTAAGGCTTATAACTTAATAAAATGTCACCCATTGTTAATAATTTCTTAAAATGAACCCTTCATTAAAATAATTCCCCCTCACTGCACTTTTTTTCCCTTTTTAATAAACATGCTTCGTGGGATGGGCACGTAAAAGTCCTCTTAGTTGACACTGATGGTCAAGGTTATGGTCCAATCTTGAAGTACATTTTTATGGTATTATGATTTGTCTATGTGCTACGATTACGGAAACGATGTGTAGTTCTTTCTTTCTTGCATGATACGGGGATTTGGGTGCCTGTTTGTTGCATCACATGAAGTTTTCGATCGCATATGTGTAGAGGTCACGCCGAATTTTTTCTAGGATGTGTATTGTTTGGGGTTGTAAATGGGTTAGTTACGTCTATGTATGTGTGTCCTTCTGTTTATTGATTCCTTTTTTATAGCCCTTTGGTTGTTTTGCAGGCATTCTTTGTGATTGTCTGTGTTGTGGTGTGTGTGTTTTCCATCTGAATGGCGCCTCACGCTCCTCCTCCTATCCAATATGTCCCGCTGGTTAGTAGGGATTACTCTTCCTTACTAACTTTTGAGCCTATAGCGAAAGCAGGACTTGCGACTTTCGTGGCTGCTTCATTCCCCTTGATTCCAGATGATCCATCCATGTGTGATGAGTTCCTTGCCTCATACAACAAGAAGTCGGGACTGATTCATGGTGCTTCCATGACATTGACACCCCGAGGGTTAGGGAAGGCTCTGAGCCCTTTGTTACAGCTAGACAATTATTCTCCAACTATGAGATTTTCAAGCTGTTACAGAAGCAGACCAATGAAATTCTAGATGTCAAGAAAGTGATCAACACTTCAGGAGTCTCTTTTTCCATGATCAATGATCCTGTGTGAAAGTTGGTCTGCCAGTTTCTCCAAGACAGGTTTATGCCTGCCAAAATACCGTCCCATTACTTGTCCAAAGAGCTCTTTACAGCTTCTAGGATGGTGTTAAAAGGAGTGGCTATTGATTGGAGCACTTACCTACTTACAAACATGGATCAACATTTCGTCAAAGTAACCAGAGGAAATGTCACAAACGTCACCTATGGATCCTACCTATATGCTTTCTTGACATACTCAGGCCTAAAAAAAGGGTGTGCTACCGCCTCCTCCGTCTGATCCAGTACCTCCCTCTCCACCACCTTCAGAAGAGTTAGAACCTATTGATATAGAGGATCTTGATTCCCCTCCTCCACTGGTCATTCAACGAAAACGCTTGAAGCATGTGGTAGATAAAGCTCCTTCAGTTCTTCCTTCAGTTACAATCCTTGCTACATCTGGCAATGACCTCTTGCTTATCTCACATGTAACAACCTGTTCAGAGCACATAGAGAGGGTTCCTTGGACATATCAATCCCTTCATTGAATAGTCTAGTATCGGGAGATGCCATTCCATTTCTCTGTAAAGACATCCAAAGTTCGATTGAACTTTCAGTGACAGCTTGTGCTCAATAACTATATGCTTCTTTTTATGAAGAACTGACGCAGTCTAAAGACTAGTTGCATAAGGCAACATCAGAGTTAGCCTCTACTAAAGACACACTTGCATATTTTTTTAAGCAGATGGAGCAACAAACCCAACTGATTGAGACCCAAAGAGAAGAGATATCTTCTTTGAAGATTCAGTTAACAAAAGCTCAATCACAGGTCACTAAAATCTCAGAGGAGAAAGAGAAAATGTCTAAAGAAGCCCAAGAGTTTCAGACTCTTTTCGATGCAAAGCTCATGACACAGTGGACTCACAAGCTTCCCAAATCAAGCAGTTGCAAGACCAACTAGCACTGTCACGGTCTGTTCCTCCAAGCCCTTATGTTCCACTGATCCCTTCTCTCTCAAAGCAGGACTTGGCAGTTCTCCAACTACATTGTGTCCATTATTCCAAGGTAAAGTGAAAAGATTGTAGTCCACGATGGATCTGCTATGGTCTACATTTGAGCATTTCTAGGAATATGTTCCTCCGGACCATTCTTTCTTTGTCCACTGTCAATTGCAGAAGTTGGCCTTTTACATGAAACTTTCAATGATGGATCTTCCTCTTCCAGAGGATGGTTGGAGTGGGGCTTGGTCTCCTGAGTTACTGACAGAAGTGGTCTGTATGGTGTTTGAAGATTTTGTGATGACGGATACCATGTTGCTGTCATATATGTATCTACGGGGAGATCTGTTGATTCCAGATGAAGTAGATATGGCCTAGTATGTGGGAGACATGGTTTTGCAAGCTTTTTTATATGTCAACTATTTGGAGTTGTGGATAGATGACATGTTTCAGAGTTACTCTTCAAAAGTGGCTACTTGCCCTGATAATTCCTAGCACTCAATGATTGATTCTGTGGTCTTGAATCAACGTTAGAACACAGCTTCTACCTATGTACAGAGCACTAACCAACTGAGGGTGGATCTCTTAACTCACCTTTCCAAAAACCATCCATTTGATTCAACCTTTTTTTATGCCTATCAGAGAAGATCTGTCTTAGGTCCCTCTGTTCCTAGCCTACTGTACTACCAACAAATGGCTCATCGCTATGATACCTATTTTTCCCTTTATCAAACCAATTCAACAACAATCTTACCCCTTCTTTTCCAACCTCAATCTTTTCCTCAAATTCCCATATTTACCTATTTTTCTTTTATCAAAGATAGAGTATTTTCTCCTTCTCCACAGTGCCCTTCACCATCCATCCATATACCTTCTACTTTTCATATTTATCAATTAACACCTTTCCTAACTGATTCCCTTAAATTTTCAGCCACTCTTTCTTTAACTTATTCCTCCTTTTATGATTTTGCCTACCCCTCTCTTCATCCTCTTTTACTTATTCCACTTCAATCTCCTGCCACTTCTATCTCTCAACCCCCTCGTTGGTTAGTGAATATGAAGGGTTTGATCAGCAGATTCCAAGAAGAAGAGGATGGAGCTCAACTGATTCTCTTACAGGACCTCAGATAAACTGGCCAATAGTTCCAGGAGATTGGACAACTACCAGCCAAGCATACCAGAACTACCTTCATTTTGCTCACCAATATTCACAATCTCTAGATCCTTTGGTGAGATTGACAGCTCATTTTGCTTGGTATCTAGCATATATGCATAGGCATTCCCATAATGATCAAAAGGCCATTCCAAAGCTTTGTATGAATGTCAATGTAAACATTGACTCCCACCAGCTAGATGTCCTATATTTTCATGCCCTATGTTTACCTAGCAGATACCTTGTTTTGCTAGAAAGGATGTGCTACTTGCAGTTCTTTCAAAATCCTCCAAATACATTTGTAGATGAATCCTTCTCCATGGATCGTTTTTGAAATCACCAAGCCTTCAAAAGGAATCATCTTCATTGATGCCTTTGCAATGTATCTTGGATGATTCTTAATTATATATTTCTTTTTGGAGGTGTCATTTAGATGGTTGTGTTAGTGTTTGTGTGTGTGTTGTAATAATTATATGAGATGAGTTCGTACTGATTGAGACTAATTTGTTCGAGAGCTCTTTTCAAACTATTGATGATGGATGGAAAGCCTATGGTGGAAAACTGAAGAAAAACCTCTCATATCCTTTACAAATTTGTTATGGCCTTTTAAATGATTACTCAAATGATTTAATGAATAACGGAAGTTTTCCTTTAGTAGTATTTTTCTATCAGATATAGGTGATAAGTTGGGATCGTGCTTTGGCGAGATTATTGAAGATCCGATGGAACATAAAATTGAGCTCTTTAATGAACTTATATTCTTCTTTTCCTTAGTTCGCGAGGACGCTTCCTTTCTAAGTGTGGAGATATGTTGAGAGTGGAAAAAGACTTAACTTTTGACTGGTTTTTGTTGTTTTTGAGGTCTAAATGATTGATTTTTTATGGATTTAGAGTGATGTATGGTTATTAATGGAAGTATTTGAGAGTGTTTTGGATGATATCGATTATGTTTTGGAAGTTCATGATGATTCTCAGTGGAGATATGAAGCTCTATGAGGTTCTGTTGATGTTTTGATTGGTTCTGTATACCCTCTATATAGCTTCTGTTTTGTTCTGATTGTCTTCTGTATGAAGCATGGATTGATGATTGATGAAGATTGAGATCTTTTGGAAGCTTATTGAATAGTTTTTTATAGTTTGGAATGGTTTAAGTATGAGTTATGAGGTTCTAATGAGCTTCTGTAGACCTTCTGTAGAGCCTCTATCACTGCTCTGTCTCTGTACTGTAACTGTACTGTAGCTGCTCTGGTACTGTACTGTAATTGTTCTGTAGACCTTCTGTAAGTGTTCTGTAGAATATATGTGTGACTTTGAGAAAGTTTTCTAACCTTTGGAAATGATGAATCTAAGTTCAAAAGAGCTAAAACAAGTGGAAGAAGCAGCTACTGAAGACTGAAGAGAAGACTAAGTGACAGTGACAGTAGTGAGCTGTGAAAAGACACTGTAGTGGCTCTAGTGACTCTTCATATCAGACATACCTCTTGGGAGGTACATCCACGACCTAAGAAGGATTATTGAGAGTTATTATGAGAGTATTGTAGTGAGGAGATGATGTACTATTGAGAGAGAGAGAGAGAGAGAGCCAGAGATAGTCAATTTTATCAAAACAGTGTAACTGTATATGAGAGATTGAGAGAGAGAACTATGAAGACATTGCAGATGAATACTATGTGATTGATTTCCATTCAAAAATGGTGTATTCTTTTATGTTATTTGTTCTATTGAAGGATTCTATGAAGAAGTTGAAGATTATGATTGATTCTATCAAATCCGTGAGAGATATCTACTATGATGCTGCGTGAACAATAGTTGTTTTCTTTGTTTTGATGATCAAAAGAATGAAATAAAAGCTTGTTGATGTTACAAGATAGATTTTCTTGCAAGAGAATTTCCTTTTCCTTGGTGTTCATCTTGGGGCTCCAATTGTTATGGCATTATCACGCCTAGGCCATATGCACCACAAAGAGATGGAGATCTTGTCTCGTTCAGACTCATTGTTGCCTCCTTTGTCACATGCAGATCTTGATGCTTGCCCTGATTGTACTTATGGTTCTTGCAAAACCCCTTTGGCTCATGGCAATCGTGAGAGGAATGATCCTCTAGATCTTGTCCATTGTGCAGTATATGGACCTATGCCTTCCCAGTCACTTGGGGGAGCGTCGTACTTTATGACCTTTGTGCATCATGCTACCCACCGTGTTTGGGTTTTTCCCTTGGTATGGATTGAGGATGCTGCAATTAAGCTTAACAGGTTTATGGATTCTACTGGTTGTAGACCTAGGTTCTTGTAGATGGATTATGAGATTCATGCTATCTCTCCTAGCTTTCAGTCCTATTGTTAGCAGTCTAGCATTGATTTCCTATGCCCATGGTATTACTGGATTTCTCATGGCATGTGCATTACTCTATAGGCAAAGGTTGCTTCTATGCTTACCACAACTAGGTTATCTTATGGCTTTTGAACTGATGCACTTATGACAGTAGTCTACTTGCTTAATAGGACGTCATGTCTGACTTTGGATTGGTATTACACCACACAAGGCATGGAGTGGCATGACGAAAGGTGAGAAGGATCGAAGCTTGGTTGGAAGTGAGCTATGGCAAAGAGCAAGAGCAAGAAGAGAGAGAGATACAAATGGGAACTCCAACAATCACAATGTGTGACCAGGCCTTCCTTTATTCAAACTATCACTAAAAGAATAAAGAAAAAGTGACGGTGACAGGTGCCCGCCACCTGCATTGTGCAGTGGCGAGTACTGTCAATGTAGTAATACATGGGCGGCTAGGCAGAGGCACCTTTACCTCCAACAACCTCCCACTTAAAGGTGAATCTATCCCAGTGAGGAGTGAAAAGAAAAAGAAAAGACAGTACAATATACACATGTACAACAAGATGAGGAAAAACGTCATCTCATCCAATGCCCATCAATCTCCTGAGGAAGGCAAAGCGCTCAGCAGTGAGGCTTTTCGTGAGCAGATCTGTAGGATTCTCGTCAGTGGAGATCTTGATAATGTCAACAAACTTGTCCTCCACGATCCCACGTATGAAGTGATACCTCACCTCAATGTGTTTTGTCTTCGCATGGAAGACCGAATTCTTGGCTAGTTGAATAGCACTCATAGAATCTGAATGCACCGTAGGTATAGCATCAATCCCAAGGTCATGAACCAAACGGCCCAACCATATGGCCTCCTTGTAAGCCTCAGTGGCCCAACCATATGGCCTCCTTGCAAGCCTCAGTGGCCCAACCATATGGCCTCCTTGCAAGCCTCAGTGGCCGCAACATGCTCGGCCTCAATGGTAGAGAGCTCTATACACTTTTGAACCGTGGACATCCAAGAAACATCACCTCCAGCATAGGTAAAGACAAAGCCGAAAGGGGACTTCCTACTATCTACATGTCCTACATAATCAGAGTCTGTATAGCCCACAACTCTTGTATCCTAGCTGCCATAGCAAATACACATATATGTTGTTCCCTTCAGGTATCTCATGATACCCTTTATGGCATCCCAATGCTTTTTACCAGGTGTAGCCATATAGCGTGCCACAACACCAACTGCAAAGGCAATATCTGGACAAGTGGCTATCATGGCATACATCAAACTGCCCACGACTGATGCATAAGGAATCTTGACTATATCAGCCCTCTGCTCATTGGTCTACAGACAATCAACCTGTGAAACCTTCACATAAGAAGATAATGGACAGCCAATAGGCTTTATATCCTACATGTGGAAATGCTCAAGGACTTTATGAATGTACTCCCTCTGTGAGAGATAGGGTAGTCCCTAATGCCTGTCGCGCTTAATGCGCATACCAAGAATGTGAGAGGCCTGTCCCAAATCCTTCATCTCAAAGCTCTTCTTTAGCTGAGATTTAAGAGCATCCAGCTCATCATGAGCTTTCCTTGCTATCAGCATATCATCCACATAAAGTACCAAAATAAGCAGTGAGCCATCACGGGCTTTCTTCTATAAAGACACGGATCCATAGCACTTCTGTTGTAGCCTTGTGACTGCATAAAGGCATCAAACTTATGATACCACTCCCTAGGTGTCTGCTTCAAGCCATAAAGACTTTTCTTCAGCTTGTACACTAGGTGCTCCCTGCCAGGTTCTGCAAAGCCCTTAAACTACTCCATGTATATCTCATCATGCAAATCCCCATGCAAGAATGCATTCTTGACATCCATCTGGTACAAATCCAAGTCAAGCTGCGCAACTAAGGCCAAAACCAAGTGTAGGGTGGTCATCTTGACCACAAGAGAAAAGACCATCAAAGTCAACTCCATGCTCTTGTTTAAAACCCTTAGCGATAAGTCTTGCCTTATAAGCCGGATTGGGATTTCCGGGGGTACTTTTTAGTTTGTACACCTATTTGCATGGCAAAGGCTTCTTGCCTTGAGGCAGTGCAATCAAATCCCAAGTCATATTCTTGTGCAGGGAATCCATCTCAGACTGCATAGCCCTCTCCCAGGACTGACTGTCACCCTTGCGCATAGCCTCATCATAGTTGAGAGGATATCCTGCATCCATAACCAAGACATAATGCATGGAGGGCTCAAATCTATCAGGTGGACGTCTATCTCTAGTAGACCGTCTCATGGCAGGCTCTTCGGCTGGTCCAATACCCTGGCCATGTATACCAACTGCTACTGCAGGCTATCCAATTGACTGTGTTGGAGCATGTGGCTCCTCTTGGAATATAACCCATACGTATCTCTACCACCTTCTCAGGCTACCTATGCATCTTATCTTCATGGAAGACTACATGGCCGGTCCAACACCCTGGCCATGTATACCAACTGCTACTACAGGCTGTCCAATTGACTGTGCAGGAGCATGTGGCTCCTCTTGGAATATAACCCGTATGTATCTCTACCACCTTCTCAGGCTACGTATGCATCTTGTCTTCATGGAAGACTACATCATGGCTGCAGATGACTTTCCGCGCTTGCGGATCCCAGAGGCGGTAACCCATCTCGCATGCATCCCCATAGCCAAGGAAAATGCATTTGACATCCAACTTAGTATGCTTGTCTTTGGGCACATGGCAGAATGCCTCACATCCAAAGACATGTAGATGCGCATAAGATGGAGGTTTCCTAGTCCATACCTCCTCTGCAACCTAGAAATCCAAACCACTAGAAGGTGATCTATTTATGACATGCACAGGTGTACTGACTGCCTCAGTCCAAAAGCTCTGTGGTAGGCCTGCATGACTAAGCATACTGCGTACAAGCTCCTAGATGGTTCTATTCATGCGCTCAGTCAAACCATTCTGGGGTGGGGTATAAGGGATGGTCAATTGATGCTTAATACCCCTCTCATCACATAGCTGCTCAAAGGCACGTGGCACATATTCTCCCCCATTGTCAGTCCTAAGGCATTTCAGTCCTATGTCCAGTCTGGTTCTCAACCAATCCAAGCCATCTCTAAAACACATCCAATACATCTGACTTAAGCTTAATGGGGTAAGCCCAGACTTTACGTGAAAAATCGTCAATAAACATCACAAAATACTTTGCACCACCCATAGAATGACATGGCATGGGCCCATAGACATCTGAATGTACCAATGCTAGGGGCTCACTCATGCGTGTCCTACCCAACTTCTTATGTGTATTCCTAGTCTGTGTGCTATAAAGACAATGCTCACATGAATCAAAACATGCGTAGTCAAGGGGCAATAAGTACTACAAACCAGAAAGCATTTTCATTCCCTTCAAAGACATATGGCCCAAATGGGCATGCCAAAAAGATACATGTGGGATGGAGCTGACTGACAAAACAGGGTCAATAAAGGACCCATCAACTATAAGAGGATAGAGGCTGCCAACTTTGGCACCTCTAGCAAGCACAAGTCTGCCACCACAGGTGATCTTCTAGACAAAATCCCCAAATGAAACATGAAACCCAGCATCATCAAGCTACCCTGCATACATAAGATTGTGTGTAAGCGCAGGTACATGATGTACATCCTGTAATAGAAAAGTACT